>NC_043706.1:135139470-135142934 GCF_006229205.1 Suricata suricatta
TGCCTTAAGCTCTATTTTGCCTGATTAATAGTGCTTTTCAACCTGTATTTGGTACTTACCTGGCATGTTTTTCCCATAATTTTACTTCAGGTCTGGAGGGTCGTTGTCTTTTATGCTTGCAAAAGGCATACAGATAGATTTTGTGTTTCAATTCAGCTAATTTCTGCTATTTAATAGGTGAATTTAATGTTTATATTTAATGGCTTTGATGATAGTTGGATTTATTTCAACCATCTTATATATTTATCTTTTTTTTTCTTAGTATTTGTTTTTTTTTTTTTCTGATTCCTATTCCATTGATTTTGTTCTCTTTTTCCTTCTTCAATGCTCTGGAAGATCTATATTCTCTTTTAGTGGTTTCCCTTAAATTTTGAATATATGGCAATTGACTTAGGAAACTGGATATTTAAACAATTGCTCCGTTCTCTCTTCTCTGGTGTTATTGTTGTCTAGTTTGTTAGTTTCACCTGTTTTTAAAAGCGTCCCCAAATTAGCCTTTACCATTAGAGTTGTAGGGTATCCTATGCATAGCACTTTTCTTCCTCTCTGAAATTCAGAACCAATATGGGGAAAGAAGAGGGGGACAAAGGCAGGAACTAGAGGTGGGAAATCAAAATACAACATTAGCTTTTTTCAGGTAAAGCTGATGGGAGAAAATGATATTGGATCTGTGGCCAGATGGGCTTGCTGATACTTTATTCCTGAATTAGATGGACTTAGCCCCCGATGGCACAGTGAGACAACAGCAGGGCTCCCTAATAAGGCTGGTTACTCACCACCTGGACCCAGGCAGACCAGAATGTTCCTTCTGTGGAGGCAGGCAGATCTGGAGGAGAGAGAATAGCAGGGCTGAGCCAAGCATGTTGAGGTGTTCCTCCTAAACTCTCCCATTCTCCTGCCTTTGGGTGGGATGGGTAAGGACGCAGAATGAAACTCTGAGTGTTTTTATATTACCGCTTGCCTAGATTAGCATAGAACTTCTCTCCTTTCGATGGATGTAGGAATGGGAAGTGATTGTTCTCTGACAGTTATTGCCATCATTGCTGTTCTTGTTAGTATTGTCGTCTGTAGTTCCTGCTACATGCTGGTAGTTCAGCTTCAGCATCCTCATCTTGATGGACCTCCCCAGGCTCTGAGACCAGGAGAAAGCAGTACCCTATGATAGTTGGAGGAATGGAGTCCTGCCCGTCCAGAGGTCATTTCTCTCACCCGGGTGGTGGCCATGGAGCTTGAGGAGAGGGGGGTGGGCACTGGACAAGAGTCTCCTGCACTCCCTGGATTCCATGGAATATCAGCATGTTCCTTAAAGTGAAGGATCCGAGGTAGACACTGGTCTGCTCTTAGCTTGAGGGCCATGTGACTTGGCACCGCCGCTTCTGAGAACCACCCCAGCAAGATAGGGGCACAGGGATACTAGGCGTGGGGAAAGCCAGCCGACCTGAACGGGGTGCTGGCACAGTGATACCAGTGAAGCCTCCCTCCACTACCAATGGTGAATGTGAAGCTACAATACGTTTTTCTAAACTATGACTGGTTTATTTGAAATTCTATGCCCAAAGTTTGACCAACTGTGTTAGAGGACGGATGTATCTTTCTACTTCTTTATATAGGACAATATTTAAAAGTCGTGATCACATTAAGAGATGAGCAAAGTGGATACACTGAAAAAATGTAGGGAATAAAAATGTATTCTAGAGGAGGTGAAATTGTCATAAAAATAATTAAAGATTGTATTGCATTCTGAGATTTTGTTTTTGTAGCATTTAGCTGCAATTTATTACTTGTTAGTTTCAAGTTTTTATGTAAATTCTAGTTAGTTAATACACAGTGTACTGTTAGTTTCAGGTGTAGAATTTAGTGACTCCCTACTTACAACATCCCAACACCCAGTGCTCATCACAGCGCCCTCCTTAATCCCCATCACCCATCTGCCCCACACACCCTGCCTCCAGCAGCCCTCAGTTTGTTCTCTAGAGTCAAGGGACTGTTTTACGGTTTGCCTTTTGCCTATGTTCTGCTATATAAACTTTTATTTGTTGTGGTTTCTGTTCTCACTCAAAGTAAATGTAAACTTAAAAAAACTTTATCGTAAGTAAACTGCATGCCCAAAGTGGGGCTGGAACTCACAATCCCGAGATGAAGTGTCGCATGCTCTACCGACAGAGCCAGCAAGGTGTCCAGAAACCTAAACTCTTGTGCCTAATTTTCTATTCATCCTTAAGTATTATTCTTTTTAAAGTTATTTATTTATTTATTTATTTATTTATTTAGAGAGAAAGACAGAGAGAATAAGAGAGAGGGAAGGAGGGAGGGAGGGGCAGAGAGAGGGGGAGAAAGAGAATCCCAAGCAGGTTCTGTGCTGTTGGTGCCAGAGCCTGACTCAGGGACTGATCCCACGAACCATGAGATCATGAGCTGAGCCAAAATCAAGAGCCAGATGGTAACTGACTGAGCCACCCAGGTGCCCCTTTTAGACTTGTTAATGGGAGCTGATCTCAGTGTCTTGAAACGCATCCCAGAGGGAAGTCTTTGGGGATGAAGGTGCAATTTCCCATTATCTTCAGTTGACTCCTATAAAGACAGACAATATGCTCTTCCCTCCTCCTGTCCGGCTTGCCTGAAAGAAGTTGCCAGGTGGACTGGGGAGACCCGGGCCCAGAGGCCTCTGCCCAGCCCAGCCCATTCTAAAGATGTCCCCGGAGGCTCTTGGTCTCATTTTAAGAAATAATTCGAGGACCAGACACAGTGGATGAGAAGGGGAAGCAGGGAAATGTGTGAAAGTGAAAGCACGCTCTGCAGATGTGAGAGCGGGTACAGCTAGGATTCTTTTCTTAAAACGGGGTCCCCAGATTATGCCAGCTTTAGGCCCCACAAAACACAGACCCACCACTGGGTTTTTTTTAGCTTTTTTAAAAATATTTATTTAGTTTTGAGAGAGACAGAGCATAGTGGGGGAGGGGAGGGGAGAGGAGGGGAAGGGAGACAGGGAGACACAGAATCTTAAGAAGCCTCCAGGCTCAGAGCTGTCAGCAAAGAGCCTGATATGGGGCTCGAACTCATGAACGGTGAGATCATGACCTGAGCCGAAGTTGGACGCTTAACCAACTGAGCCACCCAGGTGCCCCTGGTTGTTTTATAGCTTTACAAAGAGGTTTGCCAGTTTCTTTGCTTACCTCTCTTCCTCGTTTCTCACATCTTTTTCCTGGGTCAACTTTCCTTCTTGTTCAAGTACATCTTTTAGTAATTCTTCCAGCAGAGACCTGTTACTGACCCTGCTTATTTCCTCTCCCTTCAGAGGCTAGTATTATCCTACACTGAGTATGTATTATTTCTTTGTACTTTAACAAGACAAAATATGTTATTAACACATGTTTTAAAACTTTTATATCAGTGGATTGGTGGTGTATATGGTTTTCAATTTGTTTCTTTCCACTCAAAATTATGTTCCTGAGGTGTCTGGGTGG
>NC_043706.1:135143034-135166038 GCF_006229205.1 Suricata suricatta
TCTAGTGTGTTGTTGGGTACAGCTGTAACTTATTCCTAATCATTACTGTATTGAATCACCACATTTGATCCATTTTATTGCCAATGGACATTGGCTTATTTCTAGATTTTTACTAATAGTAGGTATAATGCTACTTTAAGCCTTCTCATAAATGCTTCCTGGAAATGGGTAGTTTCTCTAGAATTTATACTTAGGAGGGGAATTGCTAGGTCAAAGAGTATGGACATCTTCATAAAGTAAAATTGGTTTCCAAAATGACTGTTGCAATTCACGTTCTCACCAGTAACATATGACACATTGCCTTGCTCTCCACATTGCTGCCACCGCGGTAGTCTCAGACTTGAGTATATTTGCCAACTTTGTGGATATGTAACGGTTCTTCATTATAGAATGAATTTGTATTTTTCTGATTGGTAATGAGACCGAGGGACATTTTATATGTTTATTGGCCAATTTATACTTTTTATAAAATGCTTGTGTGAGCCTTTGGGCCTTTTTAAAGAAATTGATTTATCTTTTTCTTATTGTAAAAGTTCTTTACATATTCAGAACACTAATAACTTGACAATTACATATTTAGCAAGTATATATTACATTTAAAAATGTATTTAGCAAATCTCCTTCCAATCTGGCCAGGCACTTCATTCTCATGGTAGCTTTTGATAAAATGGATATTGTTATTTTTAATACAGCCAACTTCATCGATTTTCCCTCTGTGGTTTTCAGTTTTAGTTTCTTGTATGAAAAAGTGCGTCGCTGAGATCATAAAACTATTCTCCCATATTGACTCCTAAATTTTTTAAAGTTTTGTATTTTACATATAAAATACAAAAAAATATAGTCCATTGACTCATCTAGAGTTGATTTCTGTATATGATATGATGAAGGGCATGAGTGATAATTACCTTATGGGTCTTATCAGTGTTTTTGCCATCTCTCTTGTTATTCCAAAGACATATTGTAGGGTACAGGAAAACAGTACTCTGAGAACATACTTAAAGGTTGAAAACTAAGTAGCTTTGTTTCCAAGTTTGAAAGTTAAAGAATAACAGAAAAACAAACCCAGAAAGGAAGTCGGATGAAAAACACTGTTTTGCTAAGAGCAGAAACCAATTAAATAACCATCATATAAATGATAGATCAATTAAACAGAAATCATATTAAATAATAGAGAGGCTCATGGAAGCCAAAACATTGTTCTTTGAAAAGATGAACAAAGTAGATAAACTCTGGTAAGAACGCTCAAGAGAAGGAGAAAAGGCACAGATAAATATCATTAAATTGATAAAGGTGTCATAAGTTTCGGTGCAACAGAGGTTTAAAAAAAGATAAGCAGATACTTTTAATGAACTTTATGCTGATTAAGTTGAAAATGAAAAGAAAACATGCAAATTTCCAGGAAAAATTATATTGATTTGGCCTTTATATTGCTAAACTCTCTTATCTATGCTAATAATTTCTGTGTGGATAATTTTGAGTTTTCTACAAAAAACAACCATACAACATGCAGATTGTAAAAGTATTTTTCTTCTCCCCTTATCTCTTTGAATGTCACGACAAATTTCTTTCTGGAATGTGGCTTAGTAGCATGTATCAGAACTTCTAAGGAAATGACAGATGTTGGTGAGGATGTGGAGAAAGGGGAGCCTCTCACATTGCTGGTGGGAATGCCAGCTGGTGCCGCCGCTCTGGAAAACAGCGTGGACGTTCCTCAAAAAGTTAAAAATAGAACAACCCTGTGACCCAGCGATTGTACCCCTGGGTTTTTACCCAGAGGATACAAAAATATGGATTTGAAGGGGTATGTGCAACCCCAATGTTTATAGCAGCAGCATCAACAATAGCCAAACTATGGGAAGAGCCCAAATGTCCATCGACTGCTGAATAGATAAAGAAGATGTGGTGTGTATGTCTCACACACACACACACACACACCGGAATATTACTTAACCATCAAGAAGAATGAAATCTTGCCACTTGCAATGACATGGATAGAAGTAGAGTGTACTATGCTGAGCAAAATAAGTCAGAGAAAGACAAATATGATAGGGTTTCACTTATATGTGGAATTCAAGAAACAGAACATATGAACATAAGGGAAAAGGGGGAACGAGAGAAAGGGGAAACAAACCACAAGAGACTTTTTAATGATAGAGAACACACTGAGTGTTGGTGGAGGGATGTGGGTGGGGGATGGGCTAAATGGGTGATGGTATTAAGGAGGGCACTTGTTGGTATGAGCATTGGGTATTATACATAAGGGATGAATTACTAAATCCTGCTCCTGAAATATCACACTATATGTTAACTAACTAGAATTTAAATAAAATTTTGACCAAAAAAAAAAAAAAAAGAACTATATATTAGTACTTCTCATTCTGTCTTCTACATCTCATAAGTTTTCTTTTATATTTCCATGTTGTTATCTCTGGGCTACATTATAGGTGGTTTATTCAGATCTGTTTCCATTTCAATTCCTTCTTTTACCTCTTTAATTATTTTATCTTTTTTAAAATGTTTATTTATTTACAGAGAGAGCACAAACAGGGGAGGGGCAGAACAAGAGAGAGAGAGAGAGAAAGAGAGAGAGAATCCAAAGCAGGCTTCACGCTGTTAGTGCAGAGTCTGACTCAGGGGGCTTGAATGCAGGAATTGTGAGTTTATGACCTGAACTGAAATCAAGAGTTGAATCTCAACCTACTGAGCCGCCCAGTTGCTCCACCTCTTTAATCATTTTAAACAAAGTACTGTTTATAGTCCCTTTCAGAGTGTTCCATTATCTGAAGTTCTATGAGTACTAATTTTGCTGATTATTGGGCCTTTTTATTTGAGAGAGAGAGAGAGAGAGAGAGAGAGAGCGAACACCCACACATGTGGGGAAGAGGCAGAGAGAAAGAGAGAGAGAGAGACTCTTAATCAAGCTCCATGCCCAGTGCAGAGCCTGACTCAGGGCTCAATCCCACAACCGTGAGATCATGACCTGAGCCAAAATTAAGAGTCGATGCTTAACAGACTTAGCCAGGTGCCCTGATTATAGAGTCTTTTGATTCATACTCGTTTCCTCACATGGTCTGTAATTTTTTATTGTGAGCTCATCTTAAGCAGTGACAGTCTTTTCTGTGAGAGCCCTGGTACCCTAGATTATGGACTTCCCCCAGTAATGTGGATTTATTTTTGGTTCTGCAAGAATTTTGATTCTCCAGGAGTTTTCATGGGCTTGGAGAAAATTTGTTTTTTCTTGCCCAACTTTTTGTTTAATATGTCAGTTGAAAATTCTTGTTCTATAAAACTAGTATAAAATTTGATCTTATTTTAAAAAAGAGGGGAGAGGGGTACCTGGGTAGTTCAGTTGGTTAAGTGTCCAACTTTGGCTTAGGTTATGATCTCACAGTTCATGAGTTTGAGCCCTGCATTGGGCTGTCTGCTGTCAGCACAGAGCTCACTGCTCCTTTGTCTCTCCTCTCTCTCTCTCTGGTTCTCACTCTCAAAAATAAATAAGCATTAAAAAAATTGTTCCTACACTCAGGCTTGATTTAATTTCTTAGAAGAGAGGTTTCTTTTTCCTTCACACTCAAAGCCTTGATTATTAGAAGTTGCTGTGCTTTTTCCTTGGTGGAGGTTTTGTTAGTGCCTTTTTTGTGGACTAAGCAACTTTGCAGGAGCTTTTCCTTAATTCAACCTCTTAATTCCAGAAGGAGTGGACCCAAGGCCACGTTTTTGTTTCCATGTGAGGTTTGCACCTCAATCCCCGTTCTCTAGGTGCTGGCTCTCCCAGGCCAGTCGTGTGACTCCAGCTACCAGAGGATTTCCCCTTCTTCCTTGTTGACTCAGTTATCTACTTTTATTATAATTTTTTAATGTTTATTTTTGAGAGACAGAGAGCGAGGGAGAGAGTCAGCACAAGTGGGAGAGGGGCAAAGAGACAGAGACACAGAATCCAAAGCAGGTTCCAGGTTCTGAGCTGTCAGCACAGAGCCCGATGTGGGGCTTGAACTCACAGACTGTGAGATCATGACCCGAGCCAAAGTTGGACGCTTAACTGACTGAGCCACCTCTCAGTTATCTACTTTAAAAATACACAATTTATTTGTGTAGCAGTAATTTATTTTGTTTATTTATTATATGTTAGCCAAAATACCTATGTGTTTATTGCCAAGATAGTGTCACACCAGCCCTTCATGTTGCCAGAACCAGAAGTAGTAGAAGCCTTGATCTACCCAAATTTACATCCACATTTAACTAAATAATCTCCATTGGGTGGGATTACAAGTGATTTTGATTTTCTATTAAAGCCTTACTTTTATTGCCTGGACCTTATACAATGACTATGTAATACATTTACTATTTGAAAATATTATAAAATAACTTAAAATTTTTTTACTGTTTTTTTTTTAATTTATTTTTGAAAGAGAGAGACAGAGTATGAACGGAGAGGGGCAGAGAGAGAGGGCGATACAGAATCCAAAGAAGGCACCAGGCTCTGAGCTGTCAGTACAGAGCCTGATGTAGGACTCAAGCTCATGAACTGTGAGATCATGACCTGAGCCAAAGTCAGACACTTAATCGACTGAGCCACCAGGGGCTTCTACTATAAAATAATTTCAATTTTGAAATGAAAATGAGGTTTGGCAGGAGAAACCTAATGGAGGACCAGGGGGAGGGGAAGAGGGAAACAGGGTTGGGGAGAGAGAGGGATGCAAAACTTGAGAGACTATTGAATGCTGAAAATGAACTGAGGGTAGAAGGGAAAGGGGGAGGGGGGAAAAGAGGTGGTGGCGATGGAGGAGGGCACTTGTGGGGAAGAGCACTGGGTGTTGTATGGAAATCAATTTGACAATAAAATATTATGAAAAAAAGAAAATGGGGTTTGGTTATAATATTACCATATGGTTCAAAAATAATTTTACTCTTAACTATGTTAACCAGTGGGAGAGGTCACACAAAGCTCTAAAATTACCTGAGATAATACAGGGGTGCCTGGGTGACTCGGTTGGGTGTCCACCTTTGGCTCGGGTCACGATCTCACCGTTTGTGGGTTTGAGCCCTGTGTCAGGCTTTGTGCTGACAGCTCAGAGCCTGGGGCCTGCTTCAGATTCTGTGTCTCCTTCTCTCACTGCCCTCCCCTGCTCGTGCTGTTCCTCTGTTGCTTAAAGATGAATAAACGTTAACAAAATTTTAAAAATTATTTTATAATTGACTTTAGCATGCATTACAATAAAACATCACCAATTCAGATTAAATGAGGAAAATGAATCTAAATTAGTCAAAAGCTTGAATATTTTTTAAAGATTTTATTTTTAACTAATCTCTACATTCAACATGGGGCTCGAACTCACAACCCCGAGATCACGAGTCGCATGCTCTACGGACTGAGCCAGCCAGGTGGCCCTTAAGCTTGAATATTTTTAATGCTGTTTTATTTCTTTGAGTAAATGCAATAAATGGACCAACAGATGGTGTCAGGAAGGGCCCTGTGTTCTATACCAAATAAACACCCGTTGTTTTATGCTTCTGAATAGGAAGATATTTCCCAGTTCCATCTCTACTCCGCAATCCTTGTATTTATTGGTTACTATTAAGTTCAAGTATCCTTGAGATTGTTCGACTGATAACTTTTTAAGTGCTTATGGTTTCAATTTCCTAATGATACTTGTGTACGTTTATTTCCGGCATAACTGGGGCTGTGGGACGTGTCCTGGGGGTGAGAGTGTGTACGTGTATTTGAGGGAGGCTGATGGAGGCGTGACGTGTCTGCGTTTGATGGTTTTTCATTTCTTTTTTCTCTTTTCACTGAATACGTTCACTTTTAATCTTGCTCCTATTCAAATGATAATTAATTCTAAATTATTGAGGCTTAAATAATGTTTTTCTCTAAATGATTTGCCAATATGAACGTACTGAATTCTTTTTAATGTGAGGGTTTTTAAAAATCCAAATTAGTCTCCACAAATGTCACATAAAAAAATTACCCAGTATATTACCTGAACATTTTCCTCATGGCTCCTGCTTTCTTCGAAAAGCCTTTCCAATAAGTTTTATTAAAACAATGCCTGGCTGGCTCAGTTGGTAGAGCATTCAACTCTTGATCTCTGGATTAGGGTTCAAGACCCACATTGGGTGTAGCAATTACTTAAAAATAAAATCTTTTATTAAACAATAAAATTAAAACTAACTCTGTATAGAAGATTGCCAGTGTAACAAAATGTGTAAGACAATTTCTCCAAATGGATTTTCAGTGGAATATAAACATCTTTTATAAATGTTGTAACTTTCCTAAGACCTTAGTAATGTTTTTTAAGGGGTACCTGGGTGACTCAGTTGATTAAGTGTCTGACTCTTGATTTCATGAACTCATGATCTCACAGTATGTGCTGACAGTGTAGAGCCTGCTTGGGATCCTCTGTCTCCCTCTCTGTCTCTGCCCCTACCCCACTTGCTCTCTCAAATTAAACTTTAAAAAATTGTTTATAAAAAAGAGAAACATTTTTAAAGTTTTTCTTATTAAAAAAAAGAAGAACAAAAGAAGGAAAGACATGGGGAAAAAAGAACTTAATAAAGTCCAACCAAATATAAATAATGTTTTTTTATAAATCTGGCATTTCCTGGGGCGCCTGGTAGTTCAGTTGGTTAAGCTTCAGACTTTGGCTCAGGTCCCCGAGTTGGGCTCTGTGCTGACAGCTCAGAACCTGGAGCCTGCTTCAGATTCTGTGTCTCCCCCTCTCTCTGCCCCTCCCCTGTTCATGATCTGTCTTTCTCTGTCTCTCAGTAATAATAATAATAATAAAAGTTAAAACAAAACAAAGCACCTGGCATTTCGCATTCCAAATTATTGGTAGTCCTGAGCTGGGAGAAGGAAGGAAATGGCTCCACGGAAGGGCTAACTACCGTGAACTAGAACAGCCTGGTGTGTCCAGCCCTGGAATTTGACCCGTCTGTTGAGTTGGGCAGCAGCTACAAAACCAAATTCAGCCTGGGAAATTAGGAGAGGTGCACAGTAGTTCAGACTTCACATGGGCTCCGGAGAGCATGACTGCTGGCCACAGGCCTTCCTTGAAACATGGACTAGCTAGAGACTTCAGAATTTAGATTTTTACAGTTCCTCTAACACTCTGGTTGGTGCTAGGTGCTTGGTGTCAGGGCTGTTCAATAAGAAGGGAGCTCATATTTGGTAACCCAGACAGGTGGGCGGCATCAAATATAGTTGTCAGAGGATACCAAGGCCAAGACTTGTGGGACCAGACTCCAGTGCCAAGGGAGGCTGGAAGGATAAAACTGAGAAAATTGGAGCCCCCAACTCAGAAGGATGGAATAAGAGGTGGGATTCAGTGGCCAAGACCTAATCCCAGGAAAACAAGATGAGCATGTGATGGGCAAAATGCCAACTAATCTCAGCTACAAGGCTAGACCTGGAGGACCAGCGTCAAAGGGGAACTGCTGCCCAATCTAAAGCATTGGTCTGTAGCTCTTCAAATCTGCTACCCCCATCCGACTGTGCCCCAGTTAGCTGATGACTGGTCCTCGAGCCTGAGGGGACCTACACCCGCGGAGGAAGATGAATGGACTTTTTTCAGCTTTAGGTTTACTTATTTTTTTTTAGGTTGTTTTAGTGTCTGTTTCTGTTTTGTGTGAGAGAGCGTGTGTGAGTAGGGGAGGGACAGAGAGAGAAGGAGAGAGAGAAGCCCAAGCAGACTCTTTGCTGTCAGCACACAGCCCAACATGGGGCTCCATCTCACAAACCCTGAGATCATGACCTGAGCCAAGATCAAGAGTCAGACACTTAACCAACTGAGCCACCCAAGCGCCCCTACTTATTTTTGAACATATATTTTTGATTCAAAAATCAAAACCCTATGGACAGGTATACACAGGAAGACTTGGTTCCACTGTCCTCTCCATTCTTTCTTCTACTCCCTATGGATGACCATTCCCTACAGATAGGTCTCCTTTCAGTGTTTGTTTTCACAAATAGAAACAATTATGTATACATATTCTTACTCCTCCTGGTTGTTCTACAAAAGATAGCACCCTATCTCTCTATCTATCTATTGCACACATAGATATGTGTCTTAACTTCACAATACATCTTGTATATTTCTTGACCCCCGAAGGTGGAAGTCATCCTCTATTATGGCTGCCTGACACTCTGCTTGTGTGGACGTATCAAGTTCCTTTGAACAAAGGCCCTATTTGTGCTGACCACTTGGGTTGTTTCTAATCGTTTGCTCTTACAAACGATATCACAAGGCCTGATCCTGGACAGATGTGGCCTGTACTTTTACAAAGCATCGACAGCAGATGCTGAGAAGTGCCGGGGCTCATTGAGGGGTAAGTTCACTGATGATTTTGTTCATTATCATCAAATCTTTCCAAGAGAACTTTCATTTTTGGCAAACACCGGCGAGCATCTGCGAGCTCCTGTCCCCCCACAGCCTCACCAGCAGAGAACATAGTCAGACTTTTCATTGTTCTCAAGCTGGGGGGAAGATTGTAATTTTGAAGTCCAAGGAAAGGTGAGTTGTACTTGGTAATGCTTTGTTATTCCTTCCTTCCTTCCTTCTTTTTTCCATTAAACACCATAGGCCCAAATGTTTCATGTTTAGTCGTATAGGCTTATATATATGTTATATATTCCAAAACCTTAGTTTTGTATTCCCAAGCCTGAAGCATTCTGGATCTAGGGGATCTGACTGGCCAGCGTAGGTAAGATGAGGAATTTAGAGGGGGCACCTGGGTGGCTCAATTGGTCAAGCGTCAGACAGTGACTCAGGTCATGGTCTCGAGGTCGGGAGTTCTAGCCCTGCCTCAGGGTCCGTGCTGCCAGCTCGAAGCCGGGAGCCTGCTTCGGGGTCTGTTTCATGAGTACTCAGATCTTTAAAAAGGGCTTTGAGTAAACCACTGGAGAAGCATGACGTGTTTTTATGAACATGGAGGACATTCTTGGAGCTCGTGACTAGAAGAGATGACGGCACTGTCCTGGGTGCCCTGGGACTCCTGTCTCTGGGCTGGACAGAGTGTTTCTATTCCCTGTGAGACTCCTGTTGCTCAGCTTTTAGCTACTTTCACTGTAGAATTTTCAGATGGAGGCTGCCAGAAGCCAAAGGTACACATTTCTGAGAATATGAAATATACATACATCTATTCCAAAATTTTTAACTTTAAAACTTTTCAAAACAAAGAAATTAAATCAGTTCCTGACAGGATAATACAAGATTATTATTGCATGCCACATAATAGTTAGCAACTTATTCTTGAGTGAACAAAAGTTGAGAAGTTAAAGCAAAGTATCTGGAAAATACATCTCAACTTAGCTATGTTTAGCCTACTTTTGGGTCAGTCATGCTAATTTTGTTTGTTTGTAGTACAAAGAAATAGTGAATCATTCTATCTTAATAATCTCAAGTTCTTTGAAAGTATAGTGAGAAGGATTTTGCAACAGTAAATTAAAAAAATTTTTAAAAACTTTAATGTTTATTTTTGAGAGACAAAGAGAGCATGAGCGGGGAAGAGGCAGAGAGAGAGGAGACACAGAATGTGAAGCAGGCTCCAGGCTCTGAGCTGTCAGCACCTAGACTGACACGAGGCTTGAACTCATGAACCATGAGATCGTGAGCTGAGCTGAAGTCGGACACTCAACTGACTGAGCCACCTAGGTGCCCCTAAAAAAATTTTTTTTAATGTTTGTTCCTTTTTGAGAGAGAGACAGAGCGCGAGTGGGGGAGGGGCAAAGAGAGGGAGACCCAGAATCTGAAGCAGGCTCTAGGCTCTCAGCTGTCAGCACAGAGTCCAACAGTTGGATGCTTAACCCACTGAGCCACTCAGGTGCCCTGCAACCTGAGTTATATTTTAGTTATAGCATCTTTAAAAAATCATAAGTCTGGGGGCACCTGAGTGGCTCAGTCAGTTGAGTGTCTGACTTCGGCTCAGATCATGACCTCCTGGTTCTTGGGTTCGAGCCTTGCCTTGGGCTCTGTGCTGACAGCTCGGATCCTGGAGTCTGCTTTCAGTTCTTAGTCTCTCTCTCTGTTTGCCCCTCCCCTACTTGCACTGTGTGTGTGTGTGTGTGTGTGTGTGTGTGTGTGTGTCAAATGTAAAAAAACATTAAAAAATAAAAAAGTCGTAAGTCTATAGGCTGGCCACAAAGTCTTTTTTCATGCTAGTTTAAAGTTATATGTAAATTCCTCTCCAAAAAAAAAATCACTGTTTCCCCCATGTCGTTCCAGACATTCCCACACTGATAACTGAAAATCCCTGAAGCATCCATGAAGGCGTGGAGCCGGGAACTTTTATAACATCTAAAGGCAAAACTCCCCATTCGTCATGTAGGGTCCCTGAGGAGGTCATGCCTGGGATGTTCTGAGCAGCATGTTGATGCACTGTCTCCTTACAGGAGGGAGACTGGCTCACTTCTTCATTTCTGTACCAAATGCCAGGCGCGCATTCAGATGAGCCGAGTGGCTGGCCCTGGTGGTTCTCTCAGGCCATCTTCTGAAATTGCTGCCCATGTCCCACCATGGAAAGGATTCTGCTTGCTTCCCTCGGAAACAGAGATTGATTACGAAGGATACACCCTCGGGCACAGGGACTCTGTGGCAGGTCAGGAAGTGTCAGAGACGCTCTAAGGTCTGAGTGTTCTGGGGAAGGGGACGTTGCCCTATTATCACTCTGACTGGTCGCAGAGGTCCTTCCTTCCTTCACTCGAGGAATGCTAATGGAGGACCAGGTCCCATATTATGCCCGGATCTACACAACAGTGGGTGCGCTCCTGGAGCACTCAGTCTGCGGGTAGAGACCGAGCATTCACAGATACTTACAACATCATAAGGGCTGAAGTCATGATGTCCGCGAGTTGGTTTCATAGCTCAGAGGTGATTATTCCAGGACGTCTTCCAGCACGAACACTCCGGTCAGGAAGGCTTAACAAAGGGAGGGATATTGGGCTGACGTTTGAAAGACAGTAGATTTTGATGAAATAGTGGGAAAGAGCACAGAAAGGAGCAAATGCAAAGGCAGAGAGGAACGAGAGAGCCTGGTGGGGCGGGGAATTAGAAATGGATGACCAGACGCTAGAGGAAATGGCTCAACATTGAAGGAATGACCACAAAAGGCACAGTGAGGGAAACCAGCAAGAGTAGGTCAGGGCAGAGAGGACACCATCGTGACCGGGCAGGTCTGTCCCCAAGGTCACCATGATGAGCTGGCAGGCCACAAGAAGTGGGTCCTGAGGAATAGCGGGAGCACCCTCAGAGGTTGGGGGCTGTTGGCAAGGAGGAAGGGAAGCTGGTCAAGGAAAAAGAGCGTGGAGAGGCTTCAGGCTGGGATGCTCTCAGGGCCCTTGGGGGAAGAGAAAGCAAATTTTGAAGAGGCGTCAACTAAACGGTTCACTCGTCTCCTTTTGTAGAGAAGGAAGTTGATGTGCTGCTTTGGGGTCAAAGACCATCATGTGTTCCTGAAACTCCCACCCCACCCACACCCCGGAAGCCTTTCCTTCCTGCTTGGTACTCAGAAGAGCTTGGATGAGCTAAATAGACCTCGCACCGTGGCTTTAATAAACAGGTGTAGAATGAAAATCACAGAACACCATGCTTCAGATTTCAATATTATTTCCAAAAGACTTGGACTTTTTTCTTGGAAAGCCAAGGAAAAAACTCATGGGTCTTCCTAGAAGGAGAAAGGTCATTAGAAATCACAGGCCAACTTTTCCAGTGGCCAAGGGACATTAGGAATCAGAATATGGCAAGAATTATGAAATACAATGAAGGCAGGTGGATCAACTGTCCAGTGAGTTTATCCACGCAAGGTCAGCAAGGAAGGTCACTCTCAAGTTTTAACCTTGAACCCACAATTTTTATGACTTCCATGAATTATCTCCTATTAGGAAGATGGTCTAGCCTAGTTAAGGATAAATGTGTCAAAGGATAAATTATAATTTGCAACATTGTGTTTTTCTAGCTCCAGTGAGGTTTCTAGTAACAGTGTGTCCGACTCTCTCTAGAAGTCTCCCCATTCTCCTCCCTCTTTCCTTCCGGCCAGTTTCTTTCTTCCTTGTCTTCTCTTCCCCTGCAACCACCCTGGATGCTACTCCACCCTGCGTACCCCCCATTCCTTGTTGTTGCAACCCAAGGGCCGCACGGGCCCCACATGCAGGGTGGGGGTTCTGGAAGCTAGCTGGCCCCTTCACTTCTCCCCTCTCTCCAGGCTTAGTACCAACATGTGTCTTAGCTGGTGGAGAGATTCACTAAGCTTCCTTTTCACCTTTGAAGTAAGAATGCTTCACGCCACCCCCTGTCCTATCTAGCCACAGAATCATGGAATGGCTGGGCTGACAAAGCACCCCCAGACTGCATGCCCCTCCCCCTCCTCCTCCTAGACCCTGTCTAGCTTCATCTACCAAAGATCAACTGTAATAGGTTAGCAATGACAAATGCCAGGATTCCAGCATTTAGGGAAATGGGTTGAAGACCCAAAGGCCTGAACTGTCAGGTTAGAAAGACCTTTTCAGGGTGCCTGAGTGGCTCAGTCAGTTAAGCATCTGACATCAGCTCAGGTCATGATCTCAGTTTGTGAGTTCGAGCTCTGCGTCAGGCTCAGTGCTGACAGCACAGATTCTGTGTCTCCCCCTCTCTCTGCCCCTCCCATGCTCATACTCTGTCTCTCTCTGTCTCTCAATAATAAATAAACATTTTTAAAAAATTAAAAAAAAGAAAGATAACCTTTTCAATATGTAAGCATGTTTTCCTTTCCACACTTCAGCCTGGGAAGTGGGGGGGGGGCTGTTTTTGAGGGGGTACCGTGCCGTGAACAGAATTTGTCCCCAACATCGCAGCGCCCCTGTTCGCTGCACTCAGCCCTGCTTCAGCTCCTCCTCTCTGGTCCCCTAGCCTCTTTCTCTTCTCCTCTCTTCTGCATCAAAGCAGGCCTTCAGGAATGGATCCGAAATATATTCACAATAAGGTGTGAGTAACCGATAAAGGCTTAAGGTATTAGTCAGTAGAAGCGCATTTGTATCTGGGGGCGGGGGGGGGGGCCTCAGAGCCTTTAAAGAAAGGAACAAATCCATATGTCTTTAATGGAGAAATTTTAATTAGGTAGCAGGAGAAATGTTTGGGATTGAGCGGCATTTTACCTGGTTTTCCTGAAATCACAGGACAGATGCTTCTTCTACTTAGAAATTAAATGTACACGCGTGCACCCCCCCACCGCACCCCCCACTTATCTATTTAATTCCAGGCAGTATGTTAAATACTTTACATATATATGCTTTTTCATTTAATTCTTACTCCAACCACCCTCCCCCCAAAACATGCAAAGTATTCAGTGTTTCATGTACATTCTGCTACCCAGAAAGTTAAGTAAATTGCCAAAGTTTGCACAGCCCATAACTGTGGAACTGGGATGTGAATCCAAGTTCTTTCTACAGATCAGGAAGCTGCCAGAGGTCACACTCCTTTCATGGGGTGGGAAGCAGTTTTCCCCGATCGCTTCCTGGGCTGCTCATTTAAGGAGCGCATAGAGCTTTAAAAACCTCTCAAGTCCTCTTCCAAAGTCCTCTTAATTGTCTGTGTTCTCCTCTGAACTTCCCAGTTTGTGCATGTCGTCCTCGTCATGATGTGCCCTAAATGAAGCGTACTGGCCTGGTCTATTTTCATTTCTCAGCCTATGCAGGATATAAAAGATGAACAGCATATGGTGAAAAGTTAATGAGATTAAAAAATAAGTTCCCTTAAAATCATCCATGGGCTTTTTTCTACATGTGTTCTTGGTCCAGTTTCAAAAACCACAGGAGTTGAGGGGTGCCTGGGTGGCTCAGGCGGTTAAGCGTGCGACTCTTGGTCTTGGCTCAGGTCATGTCTCGGTTTCATGAGTTCGAGCCCCATGTCTGGCTCTGTGCAGCTACCATGCTTTTAAAATGGAGGAAATATTTACATTGTCCCTTTTTCTCTTTTTTTTTTAATGTTTATTTTTGAAAGAGACAGAACGTGAGTAGAGGAGGGGCAGAGAGAGAGGGAGACATAGAATCTGAAGCAGACGCCAGGCTCCTACTTGTCAGCACAGAGTCTGACGTGGGGCTCGAACCCACAAGCTATGAGATCATGACCTGAGCTGACGTCAGACGCTAAACCAACTGAGCCGCCCGGGCGCCCCTGTTTGCTGTTGAGTCAGTGGGAAACCGATCTTGTAGAACCGGCATTACTAATCATGTTGTTAAACAAGTGCTGTGCTGAACTAGTTCAGACGGAGACTGTGCTGTGATGGGGTCAAGCATTAAACATATTCAAAGCGACTCTCTCTCCGGTTACAGATCTCACGCTCACATGATACTCCTTTAGCCTGCAAAGATCATGAAGTCTTACCAGAGAGGAAGACCGGAAATCAGTTTCTCAGAGTAGTCGCTCTCTGAATATAGCTTACACCTTATAGTCACATAACAGGTTGAGCTGACCTTTTAAGAAAAAATTCTTACATCTTTGAAGCAAATAAAAAAGAAGTTAGGAGTCTTGTTTTTATTTCATTTATATTTTAAAGTTTATTTATTTATTTTGAGAGAGGCAGAGAGAGAGAGAGGGACAGAGAGAATCCCAAGAGGCTACACAGTGTCAATGCAGAGCCCCATGCGGGTGGAGAGACGGAAGGGGCTTAATAAAATAAAGAAGGATATCATGTACTTCCCTCAGTGCCAGGTTCTGTGCTCAGAGCTTTGCAGGCATTATTGGACTTAATCCTCGGAAGCCGGTGAAGTAGATACTATTATTTTCTGTGTTTTCTACAGGACGAAATCAAGGCTTCTGCCGTTTACTGAACTCTCGAAGTGTGGTGAGAATTATATGAGAAATCATGTGCTTTATATCAGGGTTAGATTTTGTTTCTTACTAAACAAACACACAAACAAACAAAAACAAGGAGAAGAAGAAGCAGAAGCAGAAGCAGAAGAAGAAGAAGAAGAAGCAGAAGAAGAAGAAGAAGAGGAAAGAGGGAAAATCCAAAACAAAGCAAAAAGTATCAGTTTTTTGAACAAGACAGAGTTCGTTTTTCTCCCTTATAAACCAGGTCTGAAAACAAGTAGTAACTGAGCCAGCGCCTTGGCCCCCCTTCAGTGCACTGGCACACCTACCTCCAAGGGCTCTGGGAAATGTAAACTTTTCTTTTCTTTGCTTTTTTTAAAATGTTTGATTTATTCTTAAGAGGGAGAGAGAGAAACAGGGGCAAAGCAAGAAAGAGACACAGAATCTGAAGCAAGCTCCAGGCTCTGAGCTGTCAGCACAGAGCCTAATGCAGGCCTCGAACTCACAAGCCCCAAGATCGTGACCTTGAGCCGAAGTCGGATGCTCAACCGACTAAGCCACCCAGGTGCCCCGAGACCTTTCTTTTTCACAGGTGCTCATGTGTCCAGTGAAAAACTGGGGCTTCAACTATTAAGCGTAGGGAACCAAAGTTGGGTTAGGCAACTTACTTCTCTGCCATATATATATGAAGTGTGGGGCACAGGATATGCACAGTAAATGTGTAGTGATGATGACTATGACACTCAGAGCAGCCCAGGGGCACCTGGGTGGCTCAGTCGGTTAAGTATCTGACTTCAGCTCATGTCTGTGAGTTCTGGGCCAGGACTGTGAGGGCATGTGAGGGTCTGGCTGGATCTTGGAGTTGGTGAGTTCAAGCCCTCAGTTGGGCTCGGCACTGGTGGTGGGAAGCCTGATTGGGACTCTCTCTCTCTGTCTCTGCCCCTTCCCTACTTGCACTTTCCACCTCTCTCTCTCTCTCAAAAACAACAACAAAACCAAAAACCCGTCAAAGCAGCCTAGAGGTGGTCTGGTTTGCTGATTTAAATACAACTATTTCTGCCATAAGTTTTCCCTTTTCTAGATTGACGCTGTAACCCTGGACTGGGACGTGAGTGAGCAGGGAAGGCACACGAGGGGTCCCCAACACCGCCCTGACCCCAGGGCTTGCCTCCCCTTTCGTCCTCCAGATATGAGAGGTGGTTTGCCCCAAGGTTTGTGGCTGTGGAAAAGTGGCAGGAAGCCAAATCCACACAAAACAAGGAAAGTGCCTGGGCCACGGCATTTCCTAAGTTAGGATTCTGCTTTCTTCCCGTGTCTCCTTTCAGAGACTACAAATCCAGCTCTGGCCTTTGGCAAATGGGACCGAGAGCCACGCTGCACGATTCCAGGGCATGAGCAGTCATACCACACCGAGTATCAGATCAATGACAGCAGGCGTGATACACCCCGGATGCTGCGGAAACAGGAGGTCCTGGGAAGTGGAGGGGCGGGGGAGCTGTCGTCTTGACTCATTTTGTTCATTTGTTTCAAACAGTTTTCCATGGGTCATCTAGATCTCACAAATTCCTAGAGATGAGAGAAGACTCAGGTCACAAAATGTTTGCCGTGTATGGATCTCGGTTTCTTGAAACCTCTCCACTGTCTTTAGGTCTGAGAGTCTGTGATGAGCACAGTAGCAGGGAACTGGTACAGAGAAGGCTTGGGTAGGACAGATGGACAGATGGGGCGGACTGGATGGTGGGGATCCAAGCTGGAGTTTCCAGCTGCTTCATACATTGGGCCGGGAAGGGGTGGGGGAGGAAGAAGAAGCGAGAGGTAAGGCCTGATCTTCCATCGCCTCAAATGCATATCTAGTTCATTATCACGGCTGCTCACCGTCTGCTCCAGGGAGGGTCACCGCAGGCACGCACCATGCTTCGTGTAAACTGGAAAAAGACATCCCATCCTCCAGTGGACCCAGTCCTGTGCCAGGACTCGATGAGCAGCACGTAGGCTCCGGCTGGACCGCAGCCCCCACTCATCTCCCTGGCTGGTTGCCCTTGAGCGGGGGACAATCTGCACATTTTTAAGTGCGGGACTCTGGGGTCGGTTGACTTATCTCCATCCTCACAGCCCCCCCTGCTCCCATCCAACTTTGCCATCTCTTCTCACTTGGACTATGCTTCGTCATGGCAGATATAACCCAGGGAGCCATTTACAGAGTCTCCGATTTAGCCTCGAGTGTTGTCAGCGCAGAAGGCTATGTATGCGTTTAGTCCTAGAGATACAATGACTAGATGAAAAAGACTTTCATAATATTGTTTTTAAACTTGTGATCGATTACAGACCACACAGCTGTCGGGCACTGTGAATTAATTAAAAAAGAAGTCCTAGAGGGGCACCTTGGGTGGCTCAGTTGGTTGAGTGTCCGACTTTGGTTCAGGTCATGATCTCATGGTTTGTGGGTTCAAACCCCACATCAGGGTCTGTGCTGACAACTGGAGCCTGGAGTCGGCTTCGGCTTCTGTGTGTGTGTGTGTGTCTCTCTCTGCTCCTCCCCTGCTCATACTCTGTCTGTCTCTTTCAAAATAAATAAACATTAAAAAAAAACTTCCTAGAGTTATTCTAAGTGTAAAGAGCACACCTAAACTGCATTGTACTTTTGAGGCACATTACGTTAAAACGTAAGCTTTGAGGTGCCTGGGTAGCTCAGTTGGCTAAGCATCCGACTTTGGCTCGGGTCAGGATCTCACGGTTTGTGAGTTGGAGCTCTGCATTGGGCTCTCTGCTGTCTACACAGAGCCTGCTTCAGATCCTCTGCCTCCCTCTCTATCTGTCCTTCCCCCACTCATTCTCTCTCTCAATAAATACATAAACTTAAAAAAAAAAGCATTAATATAAACTAATTTTTAATGGTCCTCTTAGTATTTCTTGGTACCATAATTCACCGGGGGTCTCAATAAATGAGATAAGCCTGCACCCCCAGGACAGTGCCCGCTTCTACCTCCCATCTGCTGACTCCACCTGTTACCAGCAGCCCGTGGGGTGTGTGACAACCCAGATGCGACCATGTCGGCCCCTGCTTACGGGCCGCAGCTACTTAGCACTGCTCTTGGAACACAAGCCCTGATGGGATTGGGCTCCTGGAACCAGCCAGCAGGCCCTGCCGCTGCGCCGCTCCTGGCCCGGCTGCCCCACTCTGCCCTCCTGCTGTCGGGGATGCCCTTTGATTTCTCCCACTTTGCAGCTTTCAGCCCAAGCCGCACTTGCCCTGCCTCTATCAGGTCTCTTCATTTACTGCCCTCCCAGAACCCTGTATCTCTCCTGCAGAGCCTGTGGTCTCTGCGCAATTCGACATTTACTAGCGTGATCATTGGATTGTCTCGCAGGTCCACTCGAAGTGGTAAGTCCTGCCCGCCTTTCCCTGCCCCCCACCCCACCACCAGGGCAGCGGAGTCTAGCACGGGGCGGGCAGAGCGGTCGGTCAGCAGCTATTTGCTGAATGAACGGGGCTGAGCCAGGAGGCCACCTTCCTGGCTGCTCCTTGTGGGCTCTGCTTTGGGAGGGAAAACTAACACACGCTACCTTGAGAAAGCAAGTCCCTGGCACCAGTGAGAAGGGCAGCTTGCGAGAAGACATCTGAGGGTCAGAGATGATGCCAGGGTTGGCCCACTAAATTTTAAGGCCTATATAGCAATATGCCACAATTGGAACATTCCTTTAAGTTAGGGAGAGGAGGGAAAAAAGACTGAGGCTTAACAACTTGGACGTTTTTAGAGGAATGCATTGATAAGAAATTTCTCAAAGAAACTGTCATTTTGTTTAAAAAAGCGTAACACAAAGTCCTTTGTCCCTTACCAGAGCAATCAGGCAACTGTCAATAATTTACCATTAAAGGTGCCCACTGATTCTCTTAATGGATTGGGGACAAAGCGATTGAATAGCAGGACAAAATAAAAATCACACATGCACTACATTTAATGCACACGAGTTGTTTGGACTTTATTGTACTTGAAGAGTAGTTTTATTTTAGAAGTTTGTGTATACTATGAATTAATCGCATACAAGAAAGACCCAGAAGGCCCTCAGATAAGTCACTATAATCAGTCCAGAAAATTGAAGTGATTAGCCCTCCGCTTTGTATTCTTGATTATTACACATGATGTCAAGTATGTTTAGTTCCAAGCTTTTACTTACGAAGAACTCAGGCGGCGTTATCTATGAAGTGTCTTTATCCACACAGCAGAGTATCAGTGGCAGAAGTCATAGAGATGATTCTTAGGACATGACATAATCACAGAAGGGGAGAATATTCAAATGCACTGGTCAGTGCCTAGTAAGAGATTTTGATGATGGCAAAATTAATGAGGACAGTACTGGGAATAAAAATGAAAGAAATGTCACCAAACACACGTTTGTCTAAACAAAAGTTATAGAAAATTTCTAAAGTAGGCTGCAGCGAAAAATGCATATTTTTCACCATTCAAAATGCCCATAGTCAAATAAAATATAAAAAGTACAATGTTCTAAAAATGTAATGAGGTGTTTCTTCCTAGATTTCACGGATGTTACTATGTTTCTAGGGAGAGAAAGTGTAGAAGCCCAATGGTAAATCTGACTTAAGGTTCTGGAAGCCTAGCCCCCATACTGGTGGGTTCCCGGCACCAGGTCTGAGTGGTGCCAGATTGACGATTTGGGGTGATGTGGCATTGGCTGGTCACTGCCAGCAAGGGACAGCCGCAGGGAGTGTTGTTGGGTGGGGAAATCTGAGCTCACTTCCTGATTGGCCAAATCCTGTATGACGTTTCAGGGCATGTTTTAAGGTAATTGTTTATCTCCCCTATTGAGGCCAGAACCAAGAGAATTTAAGCAAGCTTGAGAGAAATTTGTTGGTTAAGTAAGTGTAGTTTCTCCCCATCCGTGTTTATCATCTGCGCTACAATATTCTTACTAAGCACGATTCTGCTTCTGTTCGTCAGAGTCCCCAGGCTTCTTTAAATTATTTTTGCCTGGACTTTTTCAAATCCCACCTAACTGTCTGCCTTCTAAACTTACGGACCACTGTTAATTTGCACAGTTGTTTCAAATGCTACGTCCCATATCTTGCGTTTACTCAGTTATTCATTGCTAACGTCTAAATCAGAGAAGTGAAAAGGACAATTGTTTAGTGCCTTTTAAAGTCCCTGCCCAAGATCAGTAGGGAAATCCCATTAGCTCCATTCATCGCATTTCTCATAAATCTAAAAGGAAAGCAAGTATCCAAAGCCTTATTCTTTAATAGTTCTTATTTGTAAAACCTTGACAGGCCTTTATTCTAAATTACATAAAGAATGCTGAGGAATATGATGGTTAGTGAATCGTGATAGTTTCAGTTATTGAATAAATAACCAGAATAGTAAAAGGGGCCTAATCTGAAAGCAAACAGAATGATGGGCTGCGATGAGGCAAGCAGAGCCGTGGCATTCTCCAACTACCATCTGGCTCAAGCCTCTTCAAGTGGGCAAGTTGAAGTCTTTTATTCAGCGCCCTAAAACTTACTCAAAGGGAGTATTTTCATATAGTAAAAACAAAAACAAAAACAACCCAACCCCCCAAAAAACTTTTAGCCCAAAAGGAATGTTTAAGGAAATCATGGGCCATCTTCTGGCTCAACAAGAGGGCACAGGGTGAGCTGTGGGTGGGAGGTTCGCTGCAGAGGCCCAGTGGCCACGAGGCAGCTTTCCGGCCTTCACCCCCATCGCCTTCTGTGGTTCGAGTAACCTATTAAAGTTGTCATTATTGTCTGAAACTGGGCAAGAGGTATACAAAAAATCAGAACTTCCTTAGGAAAAAGGTACCTGGTAATTTCTACTACCTTTTTTCATCAAAAGGAAATAATGTAGGGTTGCCATACAGGATGAGTGAGGCAAGTGATAGGATAGTTATGTATAGTTCAAATTGTGCGTTTGTGAAATGTGAACCTACGTCACGGCTTTCTAACGGACCCCTGTCAATTACTGTTTTGTCTCTTAAGTCGTGGATTTTTAAATGAAACTCTAAGAGGCTTTTGTTTTGTTTTCTTGAGAAGGTGTGTTTGGAAACTAGAAGTTGAAATGAGAGGAGCCCGCCACCCATCTTCGGCAGGAATGCTTTAAGAAAGGTATTTGAGCATTCTCTGTGGTTTCAAAGACAAAACCGAGTCCTGCTGGCTTTGTGTCGCGCTTCTCTTACAGACGGCAGTGCCTTCTGTCTGCCTCAGGGTGTGGCATCTGCCGTCGGGGAGGAGATGGCATGT
Organism: Suricata suricatta; assembly: GCF_006229205.1. Lineage (NCBI taxonomy): Eukaryota > Metazoa > Chordata > Mammalia > Carnivora > Herpestidae > Suricata > Suricata suricatta. The sequence goes on from NC_043706.1 coordinate 135,164,068, forward strand.
GTCGCCTTTTAGAGCGGGCGGATTTCATTGTGCTGGGGGCCTCTATTTCATAGCCTCCTGGTTCCCATCTTCTAGTTGACTTGCTGAAACAAATGGAATTAAGAGAGATTCTGACCTACAGACCACACCTCACGTTTGTGTTGTTTTAGTTCCATGATTTTTCTATATGAGAAAATATTTTCAAGGAAGGGGCCAGAGAGCTGAACTTGGTGACTCATTTTCCCTTTTAGGATTAGCTGTGAAAATAAGCCAGAAAATATAGCTACGCTTGTTGAAATAGACTTTGACATATTTTATCAGTTTGAAAAAAATGCACTTTTATGATTATGTGTACATATATATATATATACAGAGAGAGAGAGAGTTTGAGTCTCTATGCCTAAAAGCATAAATATGTACTTGATTGTAAAATCTATGTGTACACACAGAAAACATATATTTGCACATGAAAAACTTTAAAAATTCAACTTTTGTGGGGTATTGTGTATACTTAGTATGTATTTGAATATATAGAACGAGAAAATCCAGGAGAAAATATCAAAAAGGCCTAACAAAGATGTAGTATTCTCTTGGCAAAAACTGATGATGATTTGGCATGAATTCATCTGAATTCAGTTCTGCTGTTCTCTCTTATGCACAATCACATAACCCCTGTTTTCCAGTTGTTTGCACACTCTTTCATGACCCTTGGGCGTGCACCTGATTCCCCTCCCCCCTCAATTAGTCGCCAGTTTCCCCCACCTATCCTTTTCTAGTCATTAACGTATCTGTACTTGCTCAAGCAAATAAAAATAATGACTGCAGCTGAAATAAGCTAAAATAATCATTATAAAAAGTTTAAGAATGAAATGATTTTAGAAAACTATATTCTACCAAAATCATATATATTATTGCAGCTAGTGTGACCTCTTGAAAATGCTTTCTCTCCCTGAAAAGGAGAGGATAAGGGACGCCTGGCTTTGGTTAAGATCTGCCTAAAGACGTTCAAAACGTTACTAAGTGATAAATTAACAAAAATAAAAACATTAAAATCAGAAAGGGATAAAAGAAGAGTATTTTTAAAAGAACAAAGTCTGAAACACTTCTGTTCTAGGATTGGATCTGGCCAACTTACATTACTATTGATCTTATATTTATTAAATATAATATGCATTTATTTTAGTCGTTTCCCACTGCTTAGCAATATATCAAGGGTTAACTGTGCTTTAAGCTCTGAAATATGATGAGAAGCGTCATACAGATTTATGAAGATAGGAGATAAACTTCAGCTGTCACTATTATGGCACCAAAAGTTAAACTTCCATGTGCACAGTGGAGCATAACACACCAGTCTAACTATTTGAAGACTTTCCCTTTAGAGAGAGGACAGACAAGTGCATTGAAGAAAACTCCTTTGGGAATACTTTAGAGTTTTCACTGATAAGCCTACATGCACACACACACACACACACACACACACACACACACACACACAGGTACCTTAAAAATAGTTATATAAACATTATCTTTGGGGGTAGGTGCAGTCAGTCTCAGCACTTATAGAGTACTTGCTGTGTACAGAGCACAGCGCTCCTTGAATGCGGCTAACCTTCCCTTAAACTCTCTCCTAATTTCGCAGCTTCACGAAGTTGGTGGGAATTACGCGGACGGCCCCAAATCAAGGCAGCGAGGCGAACGTTCTGAAAAATTACATAACTCCTGGGAGAGGCAGTGCTTTTGCACAGATTGCACAAATATTTTCTTTCTCCGGTCGGCTCCTCCAAACCTTGGAGGCCAACAGACAACTTTGTTCCCCAGCCCTTCTCCCTCTTTTGTCTGCTCGTCAGACTCGTTTTCCACCTTTGTATCGTTCCTTTTAGACGTGAAAACAAACACGCGAACGGCCGGTTGGCAAGGAGACGCGGCACGAGGGGCAAGTGCAGCCTCCCGGCGCCCCACGCCGCCGCGCTCCGGGCGCCCGCGGAGCCGGCC
>NC_043706.1:135166138-135324940 GCF_006229205.1 Suricata suricatta
GGAGCCGGGGACCGCGCGGCCAGGCAGCGGCGTGGGCGCCGGGGACGGCTCGGGCGGCTTTTGTAAGAGAAGAGGCGCTCCCGGCCGGCACGGCACGGTGCGGGGAGGAATACTGACCCCGTCTTCTCGGGTAGCGCCAACAATGAGCTTTAACTGGGGGAAAGAATGAGGAACTTTGTCCTACCTCCAGCCACCGCGCGTTCCCTCCTAGCCTGCAAGGTGAAGGCAGGAAAAATAGGTTAGCTTTGTGGCAAACCGAGTGTGTTTTTCGTAGTTCTGCCCGGCCCTTCGGAGACACTCGATGCGAGCTTTGAGTTTGGATGTGTCGTAGCGAAAAGAATGCCCCCATTTACAACGACGTGGAGGTGAAATCGTCTAAAATAAATCGATTCCTTCCCGAGAATAGCCAGGAAATCCATTATTTTGGCTCACAGGCTGCTGGAAAGGAGTCACCTTCAACAGATAGGCTACGTTAAAGGGACACATTCCGGTTAGGTGGAACTTATTTGGATAAGGCATACATTTTATTCAGCAAGTCCAGGAAAATAGCAGGCCAGTGCAAATTGATCGTTTTGGATCAGATTTATTTGGATTTTCTTTCATCTGCTGTCACCCAAGTCCTACGGCGTTATTAGGAAGGGTCCTGCACTCTTGCTGTTTCCTGCTCGTAGGCTGAGCCTAAAGACTGACTTGATCTCCTTTGCAAGGTTTGGAATTTGAATTGTGGAGGTAAACTGGCTGTAATAGTCTCCAGACAGCTGCCTCTGAGTTGACATCTAATCTGCCATCTGATTGGCTCCCCTCTCACCATTGGGCATTTAGCACTGCTGATGTAAATAGAAGTGCTGAGCAGTAGTCACAAAAATTCTTGCCACAAATAATAACTGAGCTCTATTACAAGCAGATGTAAGGTTGAATATTATTTAAAGCTTAAGTTATTATGAATCGTGGTTATTAATAAGAGGATTAAGTCCTAAAAACATTATGCCGGTGTCCAGTATTGGGCGTTTACAAAAATCAGATCTTTTTTTGACAGTCTTAATGCGGACAACTGCATATATCACGGACTTTAATAGTAGTTTGAAGATGTGGCGACTGACATGTAACGAAGCCAAAAATTTTAGCAGGTTTTGGATTTGTAGAGCGTTTCTTGAAGTGCCCTTTACAGATGGAACTGTGGGGAAAAATGTGAATTGTCAGCACCCGTAGTTTAATGTAAAATTAAAAAGGATAACATTAAAATTTCAAGATTCTGATATGCAGCAGTATCTTTGAGGGGTATTTAATGAGCTTTATAACAAGATTGAAGCTGTATTGCCAGTAATTTATGTTTTAATGGTTCTGATCATTTTAAGATGTTTGTGGATAAGGAGTTTCAGTTGAATTGACATAAGCATGAAGTGAGGAAACTATAATTTTGTACACAAGAAATAATCTAAAGGGAAAAATGGAGAATCTTGTGAAATACTAATAATTGTTTCAGTATTTTCTTCTTGATTATTTTGTTAGGTTCGCTGATGTGAGCCTTATTTGAAGTGCTTGCACATGAATTAGGGAAGCTATCACATGCAAGCGCTTAGGGGTGTATTTATTCCAAATAATCTTTCTTTGGTACACATCTTAAATGCTGCGAAAGTTTTTAAAATCCTAATTTGTTAGGAAGGAATAACCGTGGTTGTAATCTACTTAGCTTATTTATTTTAGGAAGGTGTATTTTAATAATATATCTTAGAGGAGAGACTTGTCAGAATGAACACAGGACTGAATTTAACAGATAATCCTTTGAATCTCTGGCTGAGGACGTTAATGTCCACTGCCTTCAAATCTTTAGTTACTGGAGTTTAACTTTTAATGAAAATGTATTTTCTTACTCTTGATAGAAAATTCGTGGTATCAATTTTTATTTTTGAGGCGCACAAGTGAAAACACGGAGGAGCCTCGTGTAACTAAACCCACGTAATTAATTTCAAAAAGATTTTGCTTTGTCAGCTTGCTTTTAAAGGGATAGCTTAAAATTCACATCTTTGTGAACTAGAACAGAAGGATGAAAGAGGCAGATGAAGGTCCTTGTGACTTTAAAAGTATTATTTCTTAATGGTACCAATCATTTTAAGTATTTTGTTTTCTTGGAATGAGAGTGAATCCATTATGTCCTCGGTGTGACACTTGGGAATAGTTTTTTTATTTTTGAGGGGGAAAGATGCTGGGCATATGACCTAGATTCACAGATTTCTTGTAGGTACTTTGCCGCGTAATGTGTGGAATGTGGCTTTTTTACATTTTTTTCTTTTTGGGAGGCTCATGTTTATTTAGTATTTGTTGGTGATCGTTATATTAAGGAATAGTTATTTGTCCAAAATGTTGAATTACCGTGTAACTATAGGCCATAGAGTACTATTAAATCACGTTGTTAAATGATGAAATTTTCTTGTGGCTTTAGCACATTTAGTTTCATTTTTGATTTTAGGAATGGTTTATGTTGGGAAATATTTTTGTAATTGGGAACAAAACATATCTGTATATTGTATTGGAAAGGTCTTTTTAAAAAGTGAAATAAGCCATTTTATGATACAGTTTGTTATTGGGTTTTTTTGTTTTTGGTGAGATAAAGTATTTCGATAGTGCAGTGTCAAAAGGAGCACCACCGAGTTCTGCTCCTCTAAGTAACATATTATAATGTCCACATCGGTGCCAAATTCCATTAATGCTATTTTAACTTTAGTTTTACAGAATATAATACAATGTAATAAAAAGAGCCTTATTTATCATTCGGAGAAGGGACTAGCTCGCTTATGAAGCAGGAAGTTACAGACTGGTTCCTGATTACCTTAAAATTTGTATAAGATACATTATAGCATAACATCATTCCCCACTTCCCCTTCCAATGATATTTCACCCTATCTGATGTTTTAAATCTTATAAAGAAATTATTGTGCCCTGAATTGATATATTTGCTGAGATATGGCTGTCTGGCTGCTGTGTCAGAGAATGTGGAATTAGCAGCTGTGGTTCATAGGAGAGGCCTAGCATTTAAAAAATAAAACAACCAAAGAAAATACATCAGAAATATTTACAGTTTTCTGCTTTCCTAGGTTACCTGGGAGGAAATGATGCATGGCTTAGCATTGTTTTCTTTGGGTATCCTGATTTCTGTGTAGTTACTGTGACCATTTTATTTTAATGATGACTACCATTTAAGGCAGCTCCCACTTAAATTGAGGTCTATATGAACGTAACACTGATTGCTAAGTGTGTTCTAGGGAGTATCATATTCTTACCTGGGCTCTAGAATGAGAAACTTTAACTCCCCTTTTGACTTTGGTTGTGCTTTTTATCTGTATTTAGGAATGAATCTTTGGCAGGGCTTTTTCTACTTGTTCCATTTTTCCCAGCCTCCTGTTGTGTCAGAAGTATCACAAGTGTGTTGTAGAGATGGAAATAACCTACGTCACCCTTAGACACTTAAACTCATGTGCCTTCCCTCTAAATACCATGTTCTTTCATTAGCGTTGAGAGAATAACATCTTCATGCTGCTATAAAAATAGTAATAATTCTGGTTTGAAGATCAATTTTGAAAATGTAAGGCAGTGTAGAGGAAGACTGATACATTCATTTGGTAGTTTTATTAGACACATATTTTAAAGAAAACAGGTGTAAGAGAATGGGGTTGAGTTTTCAATTCTATTTCTTATTAATGGACTTTGTTACTTTATAATTTAGAGCAGAGTACATCTAAAAAAATGGCTTCTGATGTAATAGGAACTTAGGATAAATACCAATATGACAGGCAAACTGAAAAGATGATCATTTCATTTATTTAACCCTGTTCTCTCCTAGGGTAGGGAGTGTTTTGATTTAAAATTTGCTTGGGGGGGGTCTCTGAAATTTCACTACTTATTTTGAAGACTGGTTTGGACATGCACATTTTGGATGTATTGCATTGGGGACTGTATTAGCTTTGTCCCCAGTGTCCTCAGTTTCGAGGTTTTTCTCACTGTACCACACTGACACTGCTCAGTTAATGGATCTGTGTACTTTGATCCATCATTGAGGAAAAGGAGCTAATAACTCACTTGTGTCACTTTCATTTTGGCCTGTGTGTAGTTTTGTAAACTTGAGGCTTATATATTTACCTTTGAAAGAACTGTGTGTATCACTTAAAACAACAGATTTATGAAGGCTCAAAAGGAATGTTAATAAAACTCAAGTTTCTTTAATTTTTTTGCAATAATTAGATTTTCAAAATGGATGTTACAAAATTTTTATGACATTTTCTAATGCCGTTTATGCTTACAGGCCACTTCCACGTCCTAGGCCTTTTTGGAATTGGATACTTGTTGGTCACAGGGTTTTCCTGAGGTGCCCTCCGTTCATCAGGATATTTGTGCAGATTCTCTGTGGTTATGTGCAGGATTGTACTTGGTGTGTATGTGTGCTAGAGGCTGAGCATTCCCCATTTGACTGTGTGTGCATGTGTGTGCGCGCGTGCGTGCATGTGTGCATGTGTGTGTGTGTGTGTGGAGGAGGAGGAGAAATACCAGGCACAACTGCTTATCCACGAGGATGTGTATAGATCACAGACGCACAACTGTCATACAGTATTGCTTTTACAGTTTGGAAGCTATGCATATAAGATTAAGTGGCTCTTTTTGGTTTAATTGGGTGGTTGAATGAAATAACTTTGATCTAAAAACTTGGTAGACTTTAGTGACGTCTCCTCTGAGGATTTCGGTGAGAAGAAAAGGATAGAGAGGTATCTGTACCCCGGTGTCATTAAGTATCTGCTTCTTTTGCCTTACGCTAACATCGGAATGAATGGAGTTGTTAATACACGCGTACTGTAGTTTTAACTTAACGATTCACACTAATTGAGTGACCGAGTGAATTGATCAAAGTAAAATGTGTGTTTCCACAGTAAGTTTTCAGCAAACATGTTCTATTTTCAAAGGCTTTAACTTGGAGTAATTCTAAGAAAACTATTTCCTTAGATTTACTTATTTGAATAGGATCCAAGGGACAGTTTTCAAAAACCCACTTCTGAGTGGATCAGTGCCAAGAATACTAGAAGTCTACTGAGTTTGACAGATGAACTGATGATGAAATTAATTTGTTTCTTGAATAATACTTCTTATTGGTAGGAAAGACCCCAGAGCTCTAAGATCTTAAGCATATCCAGTTTTCCGATAGACACTCTTATTTTAGGTAGGTGGCAGTAGAATCTGGACTAGATCTGTCATAGCAAGATGGTCCTTTTGAATTCAACTAGATTTGGCCTCTCCTCACCATCTTTCGTAGGACACGCTCCTCGGTCTCATGTGGGCCTTGACGAAAGAGGACACTTGAGACTCAGGCATGTGGTTACTTACTAGGTGGCTCCAGAAGGGAAGCCATATTTGATGAAAGCCGGAAGTAAATCCTGGACACTTTGAAAACGATGGATTGCTATAAAAATGATATCTATGTATCTTTTTATTGTGGTAAAATGATACGTAACACACATTTTTACCCTCTTACTCCTTTTTAGGTGTGCAGTTCATGACATTAAGTCCACTCACATTGCTGTGGCCCCCCTCCCTGTTTGCAGGACTTTTTGTCTCCCCAAACTGAAGTTAAAAAAGTACATTTTTTCCTTTCCTTTCTTGTCAGATTTTCAAATTGTTAGTGATAATGTGTGTTATAAGCCAAATAATCTTTTCATAGCCATTAATCTAGCTGCTCTGTAGTTTATTAGTAAATACTTCCTCCCATGTTCCCTAGCAGTGCTGGGGTGTGTGTGTGTGTGTGTGTGTGTGTGTGTGTGTGTGCGCGTGTGCGGGCGCCCACCACTATTTCCAGCTCTAACTTTGGGGTGATCTTCTCAGGTGTTGTCTGTTGGGAAGTGTGTTCTGTGCAGGTTCATTGTTTCATTGTCAGGTCATTGTAAGTTTAAAAGCGGCTTTTTGAAGCCTGCCTGTTTAAAGGTTTGGGATACTTTGTTGAGAGAAGCCTGGTACTTGGTTAGATAATAGGACGTGGAAATGAACTGTTGGCATGATGGTTTTCCCCTTTACTTCTCTCATCTTTTACATGTTCTGCTTTTTTAAATTACTCATTATATCCTACTGTTAGTGAAAGTCATTTACACTGATAATTTTTTTTCCAGTTGCATTTTAGGTTTTGGGCCATCCTAGCCCCCCCCCCCCCCCGCACCCCCCTAACTGCCTGAGCAAACAGCCAGTCCATGTGATGATGGCTCTTTTTTCACAGTGCTCTGTGCCCCAAGTTTGTGCTTCCCCCCCTTATGTTTTTAATTTGCAGTCCTTTGTAAAGCTGCAGAAATTCTTTGTATGTGGAAAAATTCCTAAATTAAGATGATTGGTTTTTTAATTAAATTTAGAGGCAGCTGCAGAGGGATGCTTCTTGGATCCTGGTTAGTCTCAAGAATAAGCTTTTTTTTGTGTATAAAATTTGGAATTGCATTTTAGCTGCTGTTGAGGCTGATATGTAGCCCCATCTTCAGATGGTCAGTTGTGTGTATTAACAGTGGATTTCACAGAGGACACGGGGAGTGAACTGTGATTTAAGAGTGTGTACTTGGAAGCAACAGTGATTTGTTAAGGTGTAAACATTTAGCATTTGTGCATGCTCGGAGGTGTGTGGTGGACAAGTACCTGCTCAAGATGATCAGTTGGCAAATATTTATGAAACGCACATTTCCTTAATCAGCCCAGTGCCGGATGGTACCTAGGGTCTGGGGATTAATGTGGCTCCTGTGTGCAGTTTGGAGAGACCTAGTGCCAAAGCCTGCCCCCACTGAACCTGGGCATGGCATTTTTGGCACCGTTGACTTAGAACTGGCTCATTTAAACAAAGTGCAAATAGCAACCACGTGGGTCAGCCGTCTCTTGGCCAGCTTTTTTTTTTTTTTTTTTTTTTTGGTGGGTGAGTGGATTTTGGCAAAACAAATAATTGTAGATTGTTGTGATGTAGTTGATGTGAGCTAGTGACTCTTTTCCATTTCTACCAATCAATTACTGGTTTTGTGCCTGAACAAAATGAAGCTCTTGCTACAAAGAATAATAACTAAAAGACGGAAAATATAATCACTTTGAAATTTATATAGAATGGTCCTTTTTCTTTTTCTCAGTTTGCTACATTACATAGGCTTTTGGAAAAAAGTTAAAACAGTCTGCTCAGATTTAGGAAGATACTTGGATTGCTGAAGTATTTTTGGTAACTGTTTGGATAATGTATGCTGGCTGAGGAGTAAATTCAGCTACTGCTTCTGGGTCCTGAAATAAACCTTTCAGAAAGCGAGGCATTGATGATTAGTGGAGGCTGTTCCAGAATTCTTAGTATCTCCTGTTTCCTTTTGTGATGAGGATCTTAGAAGTTAAACCACTCACCGTACCTCATAACTTTATTTTGAAGTGACTGGTAATTTTAAAATTTGTCTAGAATTTGGCATTTAATTTATGAAAACTTAAGAAGCAAATTGTAAGATTCCACGACCACATATTTATATATATGTCAGGCTGTAACCCCATTCTAATATCCTTTAAATTTTCTGCTTTCAGTTTGTATTTTTTTATAATAAATTCACTTTACCCAATGAATTATAAATGACCTTGGAAATAGAAACGTAAAACATTGCTACTGCTGAGCAAGAATCTGTCTGAAGAAGCAGACATATTTCTAAGGGAACTGGTATGTTTGTTGTATATTAGTTTATTTCTATCATTATGAGGATTTATGAGAGAATGCGAATACATTACAGGCATCCTGATGTAATGGAAAGATCTTGGGCTTGGAGTTGGCCAGACTTTGATTCATTTGGAGGCTTGAGTGCCCGTTTTCTCTGAGATAGGGCAGAGGCTCAGTTTCCTGATCTGGAATGCCGCCTGCTGGGCGGGGCTGTTGCTGAGGTCAGCTCTGTAAATCCTGTGGCATTGTCATGTGGTATCTCTTCTTTTCCTACCTGCCTTCCCACTGTGTGGTGAACCCTGAGGCCTTGCTCTCTGCCTGGCCCTTGATTCGCTTCGGGGTGTGGTCGCAGATAGGCCCCTGCCCGCCTCCATTAGTGACCCTAGTCCCTCCCAGCTGCAGAATTCTGTGCTGCTCTGAATTAAAAAAAAAAAAATATGGTGCCTAATCAGCTATGCACCACTGAGCATCTTATTAAACTATACTGGGTCCCAGACATGTTCAGTGAATATAAACTGAGGCCTATGCAAATACACAGATTTTGTGAATACCACTGCAATTTCCCTCACAAAATGTAGTTTCGTTCTGATTGGGACTCCTTAGACAATCGCATGAATTGGTTTTGGTCGATCAGAAGAGCCTGTGATAGGTTGGGGATCGCTGGGATCTAAGTTGCTGCCTCACAGTGTTCCATTGTTAATAGTAATTAGTAGGGGTGCCTGGGTGGCTCAGTTGGTGAGTGTCCGGCTTCGGCTCAGGTCATGATCTCATGGTTTGTGGGTTTGAGCCCCATGTCGGGCTCCGTGCTGACAACTAGCTCAGAGCCTGGAGCCTGCTTCAGATTCTGTGTCTCCCTCTCTCTCTGATGACCCTCCCCTGCTCGTGCTGTCTCTCTCTCTCAAAAATAAATAAAACATTAAAAAATTAGAAAAAAATAATTAGTAGATTCTGAGAGTTACTCCTTTCTTATGCTTCTTAGACTTTCCATTTTCATGATCTGTGAAATTGACTAGCTTTGTATGGAAAGTGCTTTCGGCAAAGGAACAAAGTTTCCAAAAATTAAAACCAGGCTTTTTTTTGCAATTCTGAATGGTGGGCTTTGGTTTCTGATTCATGCCTAAGTAACTTCTGTACCTGTTTCGGCTTCACTGACTACGTGGTCCACATTTGGTCCTTAGCAAGATTATCATTTACTCTACATATCATGGAGGATAATGTCGCTCTCAAATAGAGCAGGGAATGTCAAGTCTGAGTGCCATGGGGCCCGCCTCGACTATGTTGAGAGGAGTGGTTTCTTTCATTCATTTTTTTTTTTAATGCCGAGATTTATAAAAGTATCAGGGACAAACTTTAATTCTATTATGAACAAATACTTACTGAGCACCACTTGGTGCTTAAGATACAAAGAGTAAATATAACATATGATCCATAATTTTCCATGGTGAATTATCATAGGCTCCTGGTGTTTTACAAAGTGGAAATTAAAATGAATGGCTGTATTATTCTTCTGCAGTTCTGTGCAGAAAGACTGTTTCCCTCAAAGTGCATCATCTAAGAACTATTTGAAAAATAGTTGATAATGTATCCACACTGAAAATGTCCTGAAGAGTATATTATACATTTCCAACGTCAGTCTCAAGAAAATCTGTTAAGTTACTGCTTTACGATTTTATGTGGAAGGCCAGTATACTTGGACTTAGGCGTTGTGCCATGGATGGGAAAGTGATCTTCATTTGGATTTTTGTTTTGGGTGTCATATGGTGAATTTTCAGGTAAAGAGAGGACTTTTTAGTGTCGTTAGCACTGATTTAAAATTCAGTTCATTTACCTTCACTGTATTGAACAATCTCCTGTGTGTCGGAGCCTTGGGACTGTAGATTTATGTCCTTGTGGAAGAGACAGGGCAGATGTTTGTGGAGGACCTAGTGTGTGTTCCTGGTACTGTGCGGCGTGCATGATGGGTCCCTCAGCGTTGAGGGTGTGGACTTTGGTAAATTGACAATGCAGAACCTAAGGACAAGTAAACATGCACATAATAGAGTAAATGGTTCAGTGGGAGAAGTCTTGAGGTTAGTGTCACATCTTACACAGACTAGATTGGTGACAGGGTAGGAGTAAGCGGGCTCTGGGGTGCCTGGATGGCTCAGTCAGTTAAGCGTCCGGCTTCAGCCCAGATCATGATCCCATGGTTCGTGGGTTTGAGCCCCGCATCAGGCTCTGTGCTGACAGCTAAGAGCCTGGAGCCTGTCTTCCGATTCTGTGTCTCCCTCTCTCTTCTGACCCTCCCCTGCTCACGCTGTCTCTCTCTCTCTCTCTCTCAAAAATAAAAAAATTAAAAAACAAAAAAAATAAAAAGATTAAAAAAGGAGTAAGCAGGCTCTGCGCTAAATAAGCGTTAATGAGCTGAGACCTGGTCAGTGAGCGGAAGTTCTACAAGTGAAGAGGCTTGGGAATGAAAGCAAGGAGGGGCAAGGGCAGGAGCCAAAGGGGTGCAGGTCAGAGAACCTGGAAGATGGGACTTTGACCCCCTGTGTGACCTTGGGCTGCTACTTTACTCTCTGATGTCTGAAGTTCCCTCCCATCTGAGGAGATGGGAAGGGAGACTAAACCCATGGAATTGTTTTGAGAAGTACCCTTGATAAAGTACTGGTACTCTGCCTGGCAAGGAAAGGGATGCTTTCAAAAAGTAACAAAGGATTGTATTTTCTCATGGGTAAGGAATTAAAATGGGTTAGATGTGGTTTTGTATCCGTTAATTTGACAAGTTAATTTAACAGCCTGTTAGTCTTTCCTCTCAGAACAAGTAGGTTAGCATTTGAAGCTTATTTCTAATCTAGTTTTGTTTTTATTGCCTGGTGTGTCTGTCCCTTGCCATGTGTTTGGGAAAAGTGAGCGCTGGGGCAGTTGATCGCATTTCTAAAATGTCTGCCTTAGTTTTCCAGTCTTTTCTTACAGTCCTCGTTTTTTTTTAACTGGTAAGGAAACGTAAATTCAGAAGATTGATAATTGGAGCATTTAATTTCACCATCATCAACAAATGTTTAGTGACCTTGGTGTCGGGACACTGTGCTAGATGAAAAGATATGCAGGGACTATTCAAAAATTGTTAAACATCAAGGTGTTCGTTGGTTAGTGTGGAAGAATATCCTTATATTATGAAGTGAATATTGGGGATTAAAATAAAGAAGGCATTTTGTGGAATATTTGTATTTTACTTAGTATCGCATTTGTTTAGAACTGTGGATTGAATAACTCAGGCCTCCTAAGGAATCTCCATTTTGAATTGAAGGATTGGTGGTAGGCAGACAGCTTGCAGATTGGTGAGATAGAGCTTTTGCTTTTCATTGATTTCTCTCCATGTGTTAAAGAAATATTTTGTTACTGCAAACTGTTGAGAAGTTTAAAAAATTATAGTCCCATTTGTTACGAGCTTGCTGGGTTTGAGAGGCTTCCCTTTCCCGACTAGTGGTGCCAGGTGCCTTTCAGTTTCATTTGGTTCTCTTTCAGAGAGAACACTCCGGAAGGTGCCGTGCTACTGCAGGCAGAGGCGTGCCTCCTGAAGGTCTTGGTGTCTCCCCTTGGTGTCTCCCCTGGTATCCATTGTGTGTGGCGAGACTTTGTTTTTCCTCCTCCACTGAGACATTTGTCAGAAGTATGAACACTTTAAAACAGTCATGTGTTACTTTTATTCAGCAATTAATTAGTGAGGATAGGACGTGAAAAGCAATTTTGTGTTTTGTCTTTTATTGTGCATTAAGTTCCTGCAGTTTTCTGTATTGCTGTATTATTAATGAGGAGGGAGAGAAGAGCAGAGCAGAGGGAGAAGATGAATTTTATTTAAGACCATTATATTTGGGTAACTTAAAGGAATTTGCTTTTTTAGTCTAACTACCCTTTCCTGGTGTTTTATGGTTCTTTGAAAAACTAATGTAAAGAAGTTGTAATCGGCTCTTAAGATATTTGAGCCAACTGGTTGCTAATATGGGGAGGTTTTATTCTCCGTGCATCTAGAAACTACATATAAATGTGTTTTATGAAGAGGAAGGTGGACTAGCATGGCGAAACTGGTGAGGCGAAAAATCTGGATTCGATTTGCATGCATGGTGTTTTTTAGGGACTTGCGAAGTTTCACGCACGACATAAACTAGGTAGTGTGTACGGCATCACATGATCAAAATATTTTTCCCTGTACCGCTGCCAGAAGCTATCTATTGCTTTTCAACAATCTTACTTGTTGGGCATCATGCCAAGATGTTTAAGACAGCCCCTTACGTGAGCTGTTCCATTCTAACCTCTTTGACTGAAGTGCCGTGACCTTCACATATGTAGATTAGCCATGTGCTCTGTGAATTGAAACTTGCTGCCTCAGGAAGAAAGGGTTTTTCTTTTTATTCCACTGGGAATTTGACAGCCATTCATCCCTGACCTGGGCAGAGGTAATGCAAGGAAATTGGATTCAAATGGAACGCGAAAGGCAGGAAAGCTTTCTACCTTGTGGAGGATGAAAATACCCGCGGTAGATAGATAATGTGCTGATGCGAAGGATCTGAAAAGTAACAGATAGAGAGAGAGAGATAAATGTAGGCCTTTTAAAAAGGGGGATTGTCATTATGGGCCTTTCTAATTAGTTTTGACGTTACTGTTTCTCTTCCTTTCTAACCTAAGTATTTGAAACCTTTTTCGGATTTGTAAACATTTCTGAACGCTACTTGAGAATTAAGTAATACTAATATTGTGGGCGAGCATGGGCTTAAATACGTTGAAGCTGGATGAGTCTTTCAAAAGTGGAAGTCAGTAGAAAGTTGGAGAGATGAATGTGTCACCTGTATCCAGAAGACTCGGCATGTCTGTCTTTATGCTCTAAGATTTTGAAATGAGTGGCTCCTTAAAGAGATAGTTTTACTCACATGAGATTGCTTACTGAGTTTCATAATGACTAATAAAAATAATTAACGAACAAAAATAACGAATGGATTTTTGTATTTTTATGTGACAACCATTTTTAAAGAATGCTCACCTTTGCTTTGTCAGTAAACATACTTGAAATTAAAGTGAAATTTAGTATAAATAATAGTCATGACACTTGATTAGGTTGATATGGCAGAGTGTTGTGATGGCAGGTTCTCATTATAAGAAGAATGGGTCTGAAGTGGTACTCCAACTGGTTTCTTCACCAAAGGAGGGGATGATTAGGGCCGTCTGAAATTTATGAGTGCTTTTGTGTGGCTTAGAGGCGAGCATTTCCTGTGTACATTAGGGCTCGTGAAATATCACGGGTCAGAGGCTCTGTTCCCGGCTCTGTGGGAGGTGGCATTGATACCCGGCCCATTCTACGGGGCGCACAAAAGGGGCGCACAAAAGGACGTCTGTGTGGGGAATGTGCTGAATGCATACAGTAGACTAAGAGGAACGCACAGTCATCCCCTGACTTGCAGAAGACCGCTTTCTTCCCATACGAGGACTATGAAAACAAATTGGGAAAAGTGTCTGGTCGTGATCGCGCAGAGCATGGGGCCTTCCGTGGACTTCTATCAACATGCAGACCCGAGAGCGACAGTCCACAGATGGCAGGACTCAGGTCTTCCCAGCTAGTTTCCAGGCAGCTGCGAAGATGGAGCAGCAGGGACGCCCACCCAGTGAGAGGTGTGCCTGGCTGGGGCCGGTGGGGGGCGCGGGGCGCAAGTGAGAACACACAGGAGAAACGGAGTCCGAGGGGCAGCGGCCAGGTGGCCCTTCCAGAGAGCAGGCGCCTGGGTGCGCGGATGGGATGAGCAGAAAAGGTGGTGGTGACTCAGCAGCCACACCTTGAGGGGTTTTTCTTGTTTCTCTGTAAACGGTGGCCTGTATGAGACTGTTAGGTGGGGACACGGGAAATCGGTCTCCTTGTAGGCACGTGTGATTGGTAAAACTATTACAAGCACACTGCTTTCTGCTCTTGGCCCCTCAAGTACAGAAATGCAGGTTCAGAGGAAAAGTTTCCGGGGAGCCCCACGTCACGGTGATACACCGAAGCCGAAGCCGTAGCAGGAATGCTGGCCCCTGCTGCTGAGTGCTTCCTGTGTGCTCTGCACGGGCCCCTGTTCATCGGAGACTTCTCAGCAGTCGTGCAAGGCAGTCTCCCCATTTTATGAACAAGTAAACTGGCCGGAATTAAGGAATTTGGTCAGTGTCCAGGGATGTCCGGTGCTACGGCCTGTCTTCTCTCCACTAAAGCAGTGGTTCTGAAACCTGGCTGTGATCCGAATTCGCCCAGGGAGGCAGACAGAGTCTCTAAGTTCTTCCTCCAGCGGTTCCGGTGTTCTCAGGTGGCAGAATGGCCTGATGCCCACCTTCTCTTCCCACAGACGTCATTGATTGGATTTATTTATTGGTAGGATCTAAATAGGCCTTTTTAAATTGTTGTTAAGGCCTGTAGAATTACATTCTTATAATCAAGCTTTGAATGTATTTTGGCTCCGAGGTCCTACCAGACAAAGAGAGGAAGGACTGTGTGCTTCAAGGGTATGAAAGTGGCTCTTGGAATTTTCTGATAATCTTACTGGACATTAATTTATATCCATCTGTCAGAGGAAACTGTCCTAAGATCTGGGTCATTGCTATGAGTTATCAAGGGAGGGTATGAAATAATAGTCTGTTGATGTTTAAAGAGGAACACAGGTTCTGTTTACATGTGGCTGTGACTGAAATTTCTGGGCAGCGTGGGGAGAGGCCATGGGCCAGCATCTAGAGCAGTTTTGGATGACTGCATGGATTGGACAGTGTCTCAGGGTCACAAGTATGAGGCCAGAGATCTCAAATCTAGGACTGTAGGAAGGAGACTATGGGAATGACTGTGGGGGGGCAGGTGGCAGTGAGGGACCAGATGATTTGTGAGAAGGGAGAATACAGGCTGCCAGAAAAGAGGATTTTAGAGCGAAAAACCAACCAACAAATTAATGTTTGTCGTGTGCCCTGAGTGAATTACTTAGTGGTGAAGTTTGTAGGACAGCCCCCCTACATTGGCAGATCTTAAAATAATCAAGACGCTGATGCACAAATCCAAGGCAGAAAAATCATCCCAGTTTTTTGGGGAGGTCATTTCTTTCCGTGCAGTCCTGAGTGTTTCTGTCTTTGCTGCTGCCACATGGCCATTCTGGAACCAGAGTCAGTGATGTTGGGAGGATATGAAAAGCACTCCGTCAGTGGGCCCTGTTGAATCCTGGTTTCCTTTGTTCCTTACTGGCGAACTTGTCGGCTGGCCAGGCCAGAGGGTATTGGGATGTGTCCTGAGGCTCTTCTAGCCTTTCTCTTCCGAAGGATGTCTGATAGGATGATATAATACTGGGAAGCTTCCCCTGTATGTCCCCAACTATTCCTCCCTTTTGAAACTTGTCAAAAAAATTAAATCTCACAGCTTTAAAGAAAACATTTGGCCCACAACCTTGTCTTAGGCGAGCGGTGGAAGCTGTGTTCCGTGTACCTAGTCCTCTGCGGACGTGCCCGAGCCGGGGGAGAGGCAGCACTGGCTCTGTTTAGGGTACGCTTCCTGGGGCTTCAGCTCCCGATTGCGCCTCCATATGGGGGTGAGAATATTTTTGCATGACGTACCTCCGAAATGCTAGTGTGAGCTTAGAATGAAATGAAGGCTGTCCGATCTCTCGTTTCCCATTTTCTGATAGTATGTGATTTTGTTTCATTATTTGTAGTAGTAAATGGCTACTGGAATAATCCTGGATGTATAGTTTCTGAAGTGAATGCTGACGACCCCTAAGCCATCGAAAGCAAATGAATTCACAGTCTGCTTTTAAGAACTTGCAGGAAGAAAGAAACCAAACTGGTAACCTGCCTTGTATGTAGGCCATTGCTCTTTGTCCCTGGCATGTCCTTTTCTCTCAGACTGGACCTTTCCTTTTGTTTGGGTCTTCAGGCTTATGAGGGGAAATGAGCATCTTCAGTGTCTGAGTCACGTTTTAATCTCATTTGTTATGATAAGAAGCTCCTGTCTTTTGCCTAGAAAGCCATCACGTGTCTGCCTGCGTTCAGACTTTCAGGACGGGTCTGTAGTGATGCATCATGTGCCCAGTGCTGTGGTCTCCAGCAGTGCGATCTTAGTATTCTGAAACCGCTGGGGCGGCCCTCAGAAAATAGCTGTCGTGATGCCCATGAACCCAACTCTGCCAGAGAAGATCAAGCCATTCCCTCCCCTTTCAGGCATGGATGATCGTTATTTGGTTCTCCGTGGTAACTTCCTTCTTTGCCATGTCGTCAGTTCCAGGTGGAGGAGTTAGCCGAGCAGCTGAGGGCAGCAGGTGAGAAGTGGGGGGCACGGGGAAGCAGACTCAGGAGCCTGGGGGAGTTCTGCCCATCACAGGGAGGAAACCAGCCATGCTGGGTGTCCCCTGTGGCCTCCCCGGGGATCGGGGGAGAAGCAGGGCAAGCCTTACACACCTTGCTGTTGTTGAGAGCCTTGCACACCCATCTGGTAGGAAAACAGTGACTGAAAAACCATTCGGGGGACATTTTGAGGGATATCTTCCAGACCCCCAAAACCCTTGGGAAAGCAGAACGGGGAGCCTGGGTTGAGGGTCAGTGGGAGACTTCTGAGCTGACGGCTAGATACTGTGGCCATTTCCTGTACATACTTGACTCATTCAAGAGGTAGCCCTTGGTGTCTAGTCAGGTGCAGATCTATTCACCTACTATGACAGGTTGTGTTCTAGGTGCTGGGGCCACAGCAGTGAGCCAAACACAGGCCCCGCTTTTGTGAGACTGACCGTCCAGTGAAGTTTAAGCTTGGAGATCGCAGAAGCACCTGTCTGTGCAGGTGGCAGCCATTGTGGTGGCAACCTCACGAACGACAGCACAGGGGGTTCCAGAGAATTAACCACTTTCAAAAACTGGTTATTTATAAATAAGGCCTTCTGAATACGTAATACAAGCCAGTGTGCAAAGGAACAGCTATCAGGGTTCTGTTTCTGTAGTCTCCGAAATGCTCAGCGTGCACCTCTTGTGTCCGAGGACAGCGACGAAATGTGGCATTTTTACTGGCAGTGGTTGAAATGGTAGCCCAGCGCCCCCTTCATCTCCTCCAAGCTGAGGAAGGGGTGCTGTAAACACACAGCTCTCGATCTGACTCCCCAGGGAGAACTCAGATGGTATTGTAACGCTTAGAAGGTGTTCACTTAACTCTAGAATCGTCCTGCATGTTTAGAGAGCAGGTGTGGTTTGGGGCGTGTTGGGTTTGAGATGTGTTCCGAAGAGCTAAGTGGACCTGCCCCTAGACAGAAAGTACCAGAGGGTGATGATGTGGGCTCTCACGGGGGTTGGCTCCTTGAGAACGGGGTTCGTGAGGTTGCCTGTGGGAGCCCGTGTGCGGAGAAGAGAGGGGTGCTGAGCTGTAAGGGAGCCC
Organism: Suricata suricatta; assembly: GCF_006229205.1. Classification (NCBI taxonomy): domain Eukaryota; kingdom Metazoa; phylum Chordata; class Mammalia; order Carnivora; family Herpestidae; genus Suricata; species Suricata suricatta. Next base: position 135,183,211 of record NC_043706.1, read on the forward strand.
TCACCTTGAAGGAGCAGAAAAGGTGATGGGAAGCGTGGGCAGGAAGGCACACGCGGCTGGGGCAGGCTCTGAGGAGTGGTCGGCTCAGAGGAGGGAGCCAACATCTTGTCAGGAAGGAGGTGAGCTGCTGCAGGCTGCACAGCAATAGGGAGCAAGGAAGAGGCTTCCAGGCGGCAGGAGGAGGAGTGGGGTTTTTCTTTGTGTTTAAATTGTAGGTACGCGGGAGAGGGGCGGAGAATGTGGTTTGCCATGCCGCATTCTTTGTGCCCAGGCACCGAGCTACGTGCTCCCCAACCTTCAGTGGCCCCTTTTCTTCTCCCGTTGGACGGGGCTCTGCTTGGGTAGAGCCCTGAGGGGGCCTTTCTGTCTTGTGTCCCGGGGGCCTGGTGCCGAGTCTGGCGCACAGTGGGACTCGGTGTGTGATGGCTGAGGGGCCACGCCTGTTATGAGGTCTCTGACTCCTTACAACTTTAGTACGAGTTTTGCTGTTCCCATTTTATTGATTGTAAGGAAATGTAGGGCTGCAGAGGGCACATGTGCTGTGAACAAGGCCAGCAAGTGATGGCGCCAGGAGTCAAATCTGAGTCAAATGAATTCTACTTGGCTTTGTTAAAGGGTAGAGGATACATATTGGATTTGTAGGCTCAGGAGAAGGAGTCACATTTAACAAAATATTTTTTTAAGGTTTATTTATTGTTTGAGAGACAGAGACAGCACAAGTGAGGGAGGGGCAAAGAGATAGAGACTCACAGAATCCAAAGCAGGCTCCCGGCTCTGAGTGGTCAGCACAGAGCCCGATGCAGGGCTCAAACCCACAAACCGTGAGATCATGACCTGAGCCGAAGTCTGACACTTAAAGCAGCTGAGCCGCCAGGTGCCCCTGGAGTCACATGTTTATAAATCTTGTTTACAAACTTCTCCAGAAATGAGTTTTGTAATATATCAGACCGTGTATTTTGGGTGCTTTTGATATCTTTGGTAAACTGGATTGTGAACATGAAGTCGTGAGTCGGCTGCTCTCATAAGGACATCTGTGAATGGAGATGATGGCATTTGGGGAATTACCTTTGGTTGTTGCCACTCCTGTGCTGGTGCTCCCAGGCTAAGGTCGTGGTCAGCAGGAGTAAAAGTTGTTCTGCATTTTCTCCTTATCCTCTCTGAAAACTTGGATTTGGGAGCTGGTATTCAGGATTCTCCACTCAAAGTTCTGAAACCATTTGCTTTGTGTGATGTTACTCTTTGGTGTTAAACTTGTTAGACATGTATGTATGAAACCATTCATTCTTTTAAAAAATATATATATTTTTTTAATTTAAATCCAAGTCAGTTAACATACAGTGTAATCATGATTTCAGGAATAGAACTTCGTGATTCATCCCTTACGTGTAACACCCAGTGCTCATCCCTGCAAGTGCCCTCCTTAATGCCGCTTGCCTGTTCAGCCCATCCTCCCCATCCAGCACCCCACCGGCAACCCTCAGTTTGTTCTCTGTATTTAATAGTCTCTTCTGGTTTATCTCCCTCTCTGTTTTTATATTTTTGTTTCTGTTCCCTTATGTTCATCTGTTTTGTATCTTAAATTCCACATGAGTGAAATCATATATTTGTCTTTCTCTGACTTATTTCACTTAGCATAATACATGCTAGTCCCATCCACGTTGTTGCAAATGGCAAGATTTCATTCTTTTTTGATCACCAAGTAATATTTCATGCATCCATTGTGCATGTGTGTGTGTATCACATCTTTATCCATTCATCAGTTGATGGACATTTAGGCTCTTTCCATACTTTGACTATTGTCAATAGTGCTGCTATAAACATTGGGGTGCATGTGCCCCTTTGAATCAGCACTCCTATATCCTTTGGATAAATACCTAGTAGTGCAATTGCTGGGTCATAGGGTAGTTCTATTTGTAATATTTTAGGGAACGTCCATATTGTTTTCCAGAGTGGCTGTTCGCATTCCCACCAGCAGTGCCGCAGTGCAGAACAGTTCCCCTTTCTCCACATCCTCACCAGTATCTGCTGTTGCCTGAGTTGTTCATGTTAGGCGTTCTGACAGGTGTGAGGTGGTGTCTCAGGGTGGTTTTGATTTGTATTTCTCTGATGATGAGTGATGTGAGCTTTTTTTATGGGTCATGAAACCATTCTTTAAATTACAACTTGCTACATGTACCTCAAAGGAAAATCACTTGTTTTTCCATTGTACTGAAATACTAAGTTTTGAGAAATATAAAATACTTTATTGAACAGTTACTAGGTGTCAAGCGACGCCAAGAACCATACAGCATTACCTATGAAGTAATGTTATTATACCCATTTTACAGATGGATGAATGAATGAATGAATGAATGAAGGCACAGCCCAGATAAGCCTGAGGGGCTTTTCTGGGAAGTGGCCAAGGCACCAGGTGCACCCAGGCATTCTGATTCCACTAGGTTCTCAGATATTACGCTGTTTTTCCTTTTAGCAGTGCCCTGTGTGAGCAGTAAGATGAGTGGTCTGGATTTCTTTTGTGGAAGCTGTCATTGTAAACATTTTTGTTTTCTTGCTTGCTTACATTCACATCATTCGATATTCTGTGAGGACATTGGAAAAGTTGAAGACAGACATCCCCTTCCCATGGATGAGTTATCTGGTTAGACATGGAAAATAGAATCTTCCAAGAAGCCACACAGTATGTGTACCCCCTTCAGCCAGCAGGTGAGCTAGAGGAAGAGTCCTTCCCTTATTCTGTCTGTCCCAGGAGATGTGGTCCTGAGGTGCGCTTCTGTGTCACACGTCTCCGTCCTGCCCCACCAGTCAGGAAGCAGATTTGAACGAGATGCATTTCTTTTTTGACGAGAATGTGAAGGGGACCTTTTCATTGCTTTCGGTTTACTTTTTATTACCATTCCACCTTCCTAAAGAGGGAAACTCTGTGTCCTGATCTGTAACGTGACCGGAGGATATTTTTCTAGCAGAAAGCGTTGTTAGCGTTAAATTACCCTCTGCCACTGCCCTGTCCAGCGTGGTAGCCACTCGCCACCTGTGGCTCGTTAGGTTAAAATTAATTGCAATTAGAGAAAATGAAAGCTGCACTTGTGCGGCGTCCGAGCCACATGTTAAGTGCCTGCAAGCACGAGTGCAGCCCGGAGTGCAGCGTGCCCCGCGGCGCAGGAGGCCTTGCTGGGCAGTGCCGCCCTCGTCCCGCCGGGCGCAGCTCGTAATTCTTACAACGATTGAAGCGGAGGATGAGCGGGTGCTGTTCTCAGCGCATGCGCGGCCTGGGCTACCCGGAAGTTCAGGTGGCCGGATACGGGACCGAATCTGGAGCTCGCAAGTATTGTCTGCTCTCAACAGTGCAGTGTGTGGTACTGACCCCAGATTAAAAACGGCACGGGAAGGCCCACTAACACCCCGTTGGAGGAAAGGATTTCTTTCTCTGTTTGGGACTCTTCTGGGCAGGCTCTTCTGCGTGTTACCTGAGGACCGTCGGAACCCACGGCCGCCCGCGCGGGCCGCTGACTTCAGTCGGAGGGAGGAGGCTGTTGCTCGTTGGACCCGAGCCTGTGGAAGGCTGTTTTACTCGATTTTGTTTCATATCCACTGAAAACGACCGCCAGACTGGGCAGTGGTTTTTTCTTTCTTCCGCCCCCGCCCCCCCTTCTGAAATGGTTGAAGGCAGCTGCTTGATTTCTGTCTGTGCCACGGTTTGAACTTTAACCAAGCGGCTTGGTAGTTGGAACAGGTTATGCATTTTGCCGTGGAAAAAAAATCGAACTGCTTTCTCAAGGTTGACTAAAATGTTTTAACTCTTCATAGCAAATGAGGCGTGAAAGAAATTGTCAAAAGGATGGAGACAAAATTATTGCAGCACTGAATGTTTAACTGGCTGGTGATGTTCTCCCGAAGGTGTGAGCCGAGCAGATAAATGTGTAAACGGCACCTTTCTCCTTTTCTCCTCCCTGATTTTTCACAGCTTGTCTTCACCGGAGCACCTAAATCTGTGTCAGAAAAATCGCAGCCCTTCTGAAAGTGTTAGATTATAGTGTTGCTATGAGGAATAATTAAGAAGTACTATAGGCAATGGATTAGGAGAAATAAACTTCCTGTTTGCAAACATTTTACTGCACATCATCATTAGATGAAGCAAAAATAAATTTTTAGTGTTTCTGGAAGCTTGGTTATGCGTAAAGCACGTCAGTGTTTCTTTATGCCCACATACTTCTCTGTTCATTTGCTGTGCGTCCTTCTACTCAGAGTAATAACCTTTTTAGGATTTAGGATTTTAGGATTTAGTTGTTTGAATAATAATGCTTGAACGGAAAGATAATGAAGTGTTTAAATCATAGGCTTTTTACTTCTAAAATAGCTAATGTTAATTTAAGGACCAGGGAGAGAGGTACTAGGTGGCACTTTATTTTTGGCTCCTCCTTCTTCACTTCCATTTCGAGGCTTCTCTTTAGGTTTTTAGCATTTAAGATACAGCAGATAGAAGGTTACAGCTTCACCGGCCCACCGGGGCTTTTAGTTTCAAGCAGAGGTCATAGATGGGCAAAAAAGATGTTCCATGGAGAGTGTGAGAGGAAAACTATTAAATAAATAAAAAGAAGGATGGTGCATTGGCTTTGGTTTTCTGTGTCCCAAGTATTTTTTATTTATATTTTTAAATATTTTTAGCATCTTATAAGCAAAGGGGTGTATGATCCTATGCATGTATGTTTACGGTGTGTGTCTTATGTGTATTTTTGTGTATACATATTTAATATAACCGCAAGTATGGAAAACACAGAAAAGCATCATCCTGTCCCACGAACACAGCTGGTGTTACCTATGCATCTGTCTGTCTCCTTATGACTTCTAACGGGTGTACATGTGATTAGGACCACTTCTTTCGTCCTTTTTGTGCTCACCACTGTGGTGATAGGTACGTGTAGGTAGTGCAATACATTGATTTTACAGCTTCCAAGCAACCATGTATTTTATTGGACCGACTCCAGTATGCAGAGATGATGAGTTTGTGTGTGTGTATGTGTCGTTTTTGTGCAATTATTTAAGCCTTTCAATGAAGATTTAAGAGCCAGCATATTATTTATGGAATGCAGACTACATTTGTGAATTTATGCAATAGGAACGCATGTATATTTCCTGTGAGTTTTCACATAGAGAGAGGTAATGGGTCTTGCACAGACTGTTGTAGATACTACTTGCCTTTTTAAGAGGGAACCAAAGTAGTTTCCTTTTCCCTTCTTTTGACTGGCTCTGATCTTTGAGCCATCTATCCCATATCTCTCTTCCATTACCTGTCGTCTTCACCCCTCTGCGTGCATATCTAACTCATACTTAGCTAGACTTTGCTTTTGTTGTTGTGTTTGTTTATGATCCCCCCCAACCCCCTTCTCCTTGAAGTGAATTCTTTTGTTTTCATGGTGTAGTTTTTCTTGCTTCATTTTGTCTTTATATTTTCGTTTTCTTCTTCCAATTCTTTCTGTCCCTCCTCAGCTGCTCACATTGAGTGGATCAGGGTATAGGCTTCAGATTCCATATCCTGCCCTTTGTGGGGATTCATGCAAAATCTTTCTTGTGTGTCTTTGTTACCTTTTGCCAATGTGTCTCAAAAATTAGGTCTTTTTGATCTCTTCATGCCCCTGTTTTTTTCTCCTCCTAAAACTGTAAATTTTAAAGATGAGACAGGATTGCTCATTGCCAGTGTTTGTAAAGAGACAGGAAATTAGAGCAGTAGTTTAACAAATGCAAACATCTTGCTAAAGTTCTGTCCTTTACTCACTGACCATTGACTGTTTCACTAATACTTGCTTATTATGAGTGTGCATTTGTTTGCTTAGATCACTCAGGCTGGAGGAAACCTCCCACAGGTTACCCCGGGGCCGGCTCCTGTTGGGTCCATCCTTATTCTGTGGAGTATGGTCCTGGCTCCTGGATTTGAGTTGTAAGGCTAATTTAGCATAAACACTTAACTTTTACCTGCCTTTTGCTGGGCAGTATGCTAAGTGAGGGAAGGAGTAGACAGAATAATCCAGTGAGTAATTGAGTAATCCCCACTTCTCCCACTTCCTATTTGTGAAATGGCAGTAATTAAAGTGCCCAGGTGCTGGGTCATTTGCGGATTAAATGAGATAGTATATGTAAAGCACATAGAAAGTGTTTTCTGAGCCTTGACTGCGTTACTGCCATTGCTGTTATTGAGGAAACAGGCTTACACGTTATTCAAACACAGGTGGGTATTGCTTTGCCTGGAGGAATACTTCGCTCTTAGAGCTCCTACTAGGAAAAAAATTGTTTTCATTCAAGGACCAACTTTGCTTTTATTTTCTTTCTTTTCCGTGTGTGGATGGAAGAAAAAAATAGGAAGAGTTACATACAGACTTCGAGACCTTGTGATGTGATTGTTTTCCAGTGAGAAAACTCATTTCTAATTCATACTATGGCCACTTTGCCTCGATCATGTTCTCTAAATTAGGTTCAGTGCTGGGCCCGAATATCTTAACCATAAACCTTGTTGGGTTTCTCCGTCCTTACCAGTAAAATGGGGATTAAATGGACTATCATGAGGATATACAGCCTGAGTCTTCAGTAAACGTTAAACTTCTGTGCAGTGCAGCTAACCAGATCTCGAAGGCATTAGAAAATAACGGCATATTGTTTTCAAAAAATGCTTTTAGTTTCTGATGTTGGGACCCTGTGCCTTAATGTATCACTCGGTTGAAGAACTGGGTTCTGACTTTGGCTTTCATAATGTCATCAGCGCTGGCTCCGGGTGTCCTGCTCTTCGTTTGTTCTCCTAAAAACATATTTTACATAAAAGTACATTTCACAGGCTTTTTTACATTGCAGTTTCAACCAAAGTTTAAATATGGATTGTCTGATTTTACTTAGTAATAATAACTTTGCAGATTGTTTAATAATTTCCAAAGCGCTTTTCTTACCTAGTTCTCGCAATCTTGTGAGATTTGGTGAATGTCCCGGTTTTATTCCCACAGAAGCTGAAGCATGGCTCCTTGGTTAAGGGCAGAGCTTGGATTCAAACCGGGTTTTGTGCAGGTTTGTGCTCAAATCTGAGCGTTTGTGCTGCATGCTGTCTCTCTAGTGTATTACGGTAATTCTTCAACTTACAGACATTTTAATTTAAGCATTGAGGTCAGGAGTTGGCAGACTTTTTCCTATGAAGGGCCAGATATCAGTACTTCACACTTTCTGGCCATTGTCTTAGTTTCAGGATCCGAACACTGCTGGGGTGGCCCGATAGGAGCCATGGACAGTGTGTGAAGAATGGGGGAGGCGGTGTGTGCCCGGAACACAATGGATGCCAACATTTGAATTTCGTGTAATGTTATATCTTTTGATATTTTCCCCCTGTTTAAAAATGTAAAAAGCATTCTTAGCACACTGGTCCTCCAGAAACAGGTGGTGGACCAGATTTGGCCTGCGGGCCATCGTTGGCCTCCCTCTGGTTTGGATCTCGATACGGGCAGTGCACACCTTTTTCATTTCAGGTTCCATCCACATTTTTCTCCATCCCTCCAGTTAGCCGTCTTTGTTTACACAGCCCTGTTCTCTGGGACCTTAGTCGAGCAGCAAGCAACCCTCAGCCAGCACGGAGCTGGGAGGATTCGGCCTTTCGTAGGAGACTGGGGTCCCGAGGGAGCGAGTGGATCGCCCAGGGTTGCAACCCCATTAGCAAGAGCTTGCGTGTATTAAAGCGGGCCTCTTGATTCTCTCTGTTCAGTAGTCTTTTTTTGTTTGAACTTTTTTTTTTTTAATGTTTTGTTTTATTTCTGAGAGAGAGAGGGAGACAGCATGAGCAGGGGAGGGTCAGAGAGAGATGGAGACACAGAATCGGAAGCAGGCTCCAGGCTCTGAGCTGTCAGCACAGAACCTGATGCGGGGCTCGAACCCACGAACCACGAGATCATGACCCGAACCGAAGTCAGATACTCAACTGACTGAGCCACCCAGGCGCCCCATCTTTTGTTTGAATTTTTACTGCTATGATTTAATTGTTCTTTCAAGTTCTGGGCACTGTGTCATTTCCTTTTTCCTCCCCCCTTGCCCCAAGTTTTGAGTTTTATTCTGAACAAGATTTTTTTTTTAAATTACAGAAGTATAGTACACAAATATGTTCTTATATATATATATATATATATATATATATATATATATAAAAATAGGCAGCCCCTGGCCAAAACATGTATGTGGAATATTTAAATTCCTTTTACTGCTTCCACTTCCCAAAAGTATACACTCTCATGTTATATGTATTTTTCTAACCTACTTTTCCTTTAAAAATGCTGCATATGGGGCGTTTGGGTGGCTCAGTTGGTTAGACCTCTGGCTTCGGCTCAGGTCATGATCTTGTGGTCTGTGAATTCAGCCCCGCATCAGGCTCTGTCAGAGCCTGGAGTCTGCTTCAGATTCTGCCTCCCTGTCTCTCTGCCCCTTCCCTGTTCCCACACTCGCTCCCTCTCTCTCAAAAATAAACATTAAAAAAATTTAAAAAAAAATACTGCATATAAACGTGCAGTTACATAAACATAAATAATCCATGTGTAAGATCATGTTACATACATTCATTTGGCCTCCCCCCCCCACCCCCCGACACACCCCATTGGTCTTGCTTTTGAACTTTGGGTAATCTAGTGTGTGTGGTGGTGGAGAGGTTCTCTCATTATTGTCTAAGGAGTCACTGAACAATTGGAAAAACCCCACATTGTCATTTCTGCTGTGCACCGCTGAATCATTTTTGGAATGTCATTGTCTTCTGAGGCAGTTGGCCAAGGGAGTTTGCCGGGAAGGATCATGAGCCCTGCATCACCCTTTTTTTCTGACCCCCACAGATGTAGCCCTGGGTCTCCTAGGCCTCCTGTGTCATTGTTTACCTGTGCGCTGTTCGTGAAGTCTCACAAGGAGTGCATTATGAAAAGGCCACCTCTTCTTTGCTAAGATGTGTTACCTTCGATGCTGTAACCCTGTTGTATCCCAAAGCTGAAGCAGAGGGAGACATTTCAAAGTAATTGAATTCAGTAATTGAAATTTCAAAAGTAATTGAGAGAAGATGAGAGCATTTCTTATTTGCAAGGCATCAGCTAGATTTTTTTCCTTAAGTTCTTTTCATTGTATGTAGTTAGCTTCAGAAATAAGAATGAAGAGAACAGAAAGGAGAACATGCAGGGGGATAATGTAGATTTTTAAATACTTCAAACTTCTCTAGGGCGCCTGGGTGGCTCAGTCATTTAAGTGTCCGACTTCAGCTCAGGTCATGATCTTGTGGTTTGTGAGTTCGAGTTCCGCGTCAGGCTCTGTGCTCACAACTCAGAGCCTGGAGCCTGCTTCAGATTCTGTGTCTCCCTCTTTCTCTCGCACTCTGTCTCTCTCCCAAAAATAAGAAAAAAATTAAATATTTCAAAATTCTCATTCCTTTTTAGGTATAGTACTAAGTAGATACTCCAGAGAGAGGCCATAACTTTGTAATTAACATTTCTTGAGAAAAATGGAACCTTCATCCTCTCCTCTGGCAGTCTGTCATGTGGTGGTCTTGTGAGTGTGGGCTCTAGCCAAAATTGACCTTGAACCAGAATGGCCCTGGTGCTGAAGTCAATCATTGTAGTTCGCATAGTCCCCATGCTACAGATTTTCTTAGTAGTCATTATCTCTTCCTTTTATTCTCTTTCCTACCTGTGTTTCTTTTTCCGTTCAGCTGAAAATTAAAAAAAAAATGCTTTAAGTCCACTAAGTCTTCATAGTTAAAGAACTTTTTCTAATCTCTGCAAATATAAAAATTGACAATAAAAACATCCGTATTGTTTGTTCAGAAGGCTTTATTCATTAGTTGGGCAAATTCTTTATTTACTGATCTGGTTTTAAAATGTAAATGATGATCCTTATCTCTTTTGTTCCTGTTCTTATTTGATGAAAGAAACTAAAAAAAAAAAAAAAGCACGTTGGAGACACAAAAGTCTTCGATTAAAAAGAGTTAAGTGGGTACCCGGGTGGCTCGGTGAGTTAAGCCTCTGACTTCAACTCAGGTGGGGATCTCATGGTTAGTGGGTTGGAGCCCCGCTTCAGGCTCTGCACGGTCAGTGCTTGAGATTCTCTCTCTCCCTCTCTCTGCCTTTCCCTTGCTTGCGTTCTCTCTCTCTCTCTCTCTCTCTCTCTCTCTCAAAATAAATAAACTTCCAAAAATTTTTTTGAAAAAAAGAGGTTAAGGATTTTTGTTTCATTAGACTTTGGGCAAGAAATATCTCAAAGTTTTACATAGGAGTTTTGTTTCATCTGTGTGACTCTAAAGTTAATCAAAATCACTTGGCTGAGCCAATCTCTGAAATAGGACTTTCTGGAGCTTTTTATTAATTGTGTCTGATTTACTCAATTGATATGCTGTTATTCTACGAAAAGTAAAATACCAATAACCGAATCCAATAAAGCATTAGCTGTCTTACGTTTGGCCTCGTTGACATCGCTTATTCTGCGTCTCAAATTTGCCCCTGAAGGCTCGGTGTGTTTTGGGTCTGGACTGGACAGTATCGTGCTCAGACTGACCTCCCCATGTGAAGAAATGAGCACACGAGACCCACCACGAGTCTCTGGTCTTCCTTTGCTGTAGATGCTCTGTGAAGGAGGTGGTGGTCTTACACTCGGGGTGTTCTGGTGGGGTGTTGACATTTTACCCATCCTAGAAAACAGCGGTGTGTAAATTCAGTTGCCTTTCCTTTTTCAAAAGAAACTTTACGGTTTTAATTTTGAAATCTAGATGAAACATAATCCCTGGAGCGCTCTTTCACTGTTGCCGTATAATCTTTTCATATGCCACCTGATTTAGTTGGAAACAAATTAGTAACTATGCATGCTTAAAGGAAGCAATTTAATAAACAGGATTTTAGAGAAACCTAATCAGAATTGTAAAACGATACTAGCGCATCAATTGCATCCTACAGAATTACCAGGTTAGATGCAGCTTTCAGAGAAGTGTGAACAAACCCGGGGCTTCTGCACCCCCACTGTCAAGAGCATTTAAAAATTTGATTTCCTCGGGGCACCTGGGTGGCTCAGTCGATTGTGTCTGACTTCGGCTCAGGTCATGATCTCACGGTTCGTGGGTTCGAGCCCTGCATTGGGCTCTGTGCTGACCGTTCAGAGCGTGGAGCCTGATTCCGATTCTGTGTCTTCCTCTCTCTCTGCTCCTTGCCTTCCTCATGCTCTGTCTGTTTCTCAAAAAAAAAAAAAAATTGCTTTTCTCACTAAAAAAGAAAAACAAAACAGGGAGGGAAATTCCCCCTTTCCCTTCAGTTTATTGGTTTGTTCACAAATGATGAACAGCCTTCTCCCATCGCCTGGGCTGAAGCCAACCAACAGAGAGCTGGCTGCAGCCGGGACCGTGTCTCTCTGGCGAGGGCCCTGTGCTGGGCGATGCCAGCTGTTTGGAGATGGGCGTGTGTGTGGTCAGGTGGCATGGAAAGGGCAAAGGGCTGCGGCCGCACACTTGAGGGTTCAGGAAGTCTTTGGGAGCCCTCTGTGGCTGGCAGCTGGGGAACAGGGAAGCCTGCCGTGTGACCCAGGCCCACAGACCTTTGCTGCCCTTCACCTACGAGCTAAAAGCGCCGAGAAGTAAACAACTTTTATTTTACATCACTTTTATCCCGTGTCAGCACACATGTCCTATTGAAGAGTGGCCGTTGTTTTAGGCGCTGATTTTCACTGCACAGTTTTGCACCCATTTTCTTGTACTGGTATCATCACTAGTACTTTTTTCCCGTTTTCTGAGTTACACTGTAGGTTGACCTGATGAGCAGATTCTAACTGTCATATTTATGCAGTGCACAGGTGCGAGTGCCATGCTGGTTCTGGGTACGGAAGATGCTTGCTGACCAGCACACTGAAGAGCATCTTAGGTGCGGGGATCGAGGCTGGGGGAAGTTGAGAACTTGTCTCCTCTCTGGTCCTCTGCCTGGTGAACTGCAGGTGACTCCTGCTGCTGTTCTGGGTGTGATGATCCTAGGGGTGTTTTCCTTTATGTTTGTAACTATCTTGCTGTTTACCTTGGCCTTTGCCATTGAGGAGACAGACAGAAAATTGCTACCAGAACGCCTAGATATTCATAATAAGAGTTTTCCTCAAGGGTCTCCGAGGCTACAGAAGAGACAGGTCTTATTCTGCGTGGGCTTTTCAAGACCAGGTTGACAGGGAAGGTGATCCTTGAAGGATAAGTAGGACTTTTCCCAGAGACGGGAACAGGAAAGAGCCCCCAGTAACTTCTGGGACTGGATGTTTTAAGGTTTCCTGTCAGGGAAAATATCAGAGCACCAACACCAATATTTTTGAGCAGTAATGGAGCCTGTGTGGGAAGAAGGAGGAGCCATGTGGGAAGTATTCTTTTTATTATGTGTGGATTTGTTTTTGTTTCCTTTTTGCTGCATAACAACTTGGGGTAAAACAACACACATTCATTATCTCAAGGGTTTCTGTGGGTCAGGAGTCCACGAATGACTTGCCAGAGACTTTCCATTCAGGGCATCAGGAGGCTGTGATTAAGGAATCCGTGGGCTGCATTCTCAGCTGGAGGCTTGACTGGGGAAGGTGCGCTCAGAGTGTTGGCAGAAGTCACTTCCTTGTGGCTGTAACTTCATAGCAGCTTGCTTCTTTGGTGCCACCAAACGAGAGAGAGAGTCTCTACCTTCTGGAGAGGCTGGACTCAAGAGTCCCCATGATTATGTCAGGCCCATCCGGATATACTGTTTTCATTAACTCAAAGTCAACTGATTAGGGGACTTCAATCACATTTATAAAATCCCTTTACCTTCCCTATATTTTCTGGGTCAGGTGCAAGTCACAGTTCTTGCCCAGATTAGGAGGGGATTGTACAAAAGTGTGGTTACCAGGAGACTGGATCCAGGGAGCCCTCTTAGAACTCAGGTTGCAGGTTACAAATCAGTAAAATGGAAGTGATGCATCTTAGTCTGCTCAGGAGGTCTTAATAAAATACTGTAGACTAGGTGGCTTTCACAACAGAAATGTATTTCTTGCAATTCTGGAGTTCTAACAAGGTTCTAGCAAGGTCGGTTTCATTCTGAGGTCTCTTCCCTTGGCTTGCACACCTTACTGTGCGGTCACATGACCTCTTTGTGTGTGCACGGGGTGGGGAGTGGGTAGAGGGAGAGAAAGAATGGGAATGCCCTGGTCACTCATCTTATTATAAGGATACCAGTCCTTTGAGATGACTTATGACCTAATTTAACCTTTATTACGTGTGTATGAGCCCTGACTCCAAATACACTCACACTGGGGTTAGGGCTTCAACATATAAATTTTGAGGGGACACAATTCAGGTTTATAGTTTGTTCATATCATGGGTTATTTATTTATCTTTTAATTTTTTTAAGTTTATTTATTTTCAGAGAGACAGAGACAGCGTGAGCAGGGGAGGAACCGAGAGAAAGAGGGAGAAAGAGAGAATCCCAAGAAGAAAGAGAGAGAATCTCACATTGCCAGCACAGAGCCTGATGTGGGGCTTGAACTCACAAACCATGAGATCATGACCTTACTGAAATCAAAAGTCGGACGCTTAAATGACTCAGCCACTAAGGTGCCCTCTGCATCATGGGTTATTATAATTTTTTTAAAATGTCTATTTATTTTGAGAGAAAGAGAGAAGGAGACACAGAATCTGAAGCAGGCTCCAGGCTCTGAGCTGCCAGCACAGAGCCCAATGCAGGGCTCAAACTCATGACCTGCGAGATCACGACCTGAGCCAGAGTCACTCGCTTAACTGACTGGGCCCCCTAGGTGCCCCCGTATCACAGGTTATTAATTGGAGTGGTTTGGAGGGGGGCCTAATGGCTGTTAGAGACTTCTCTGAAGAGCACCAGGCAGACTTGGGAAAATCCTGATTCCATCCTGTTGTCGTGTGACTTTGGGCAGGCTACTCAAACCTAGGAGATGATTTTCTTCAACTAAAAATATTGGTTTGTAACAGTAAGTACTTTGCAGGATTTTTGTTAGAAATCGTCATGTCATTTGTAGAACACCTAGCATAGGGCGTGGCTCGCAGTGGGTGCTCATTAAATGGTGGCTGCCTTGATATTTCTGTATGTCTTCTTCATCTTTTAGTTTACTCCTTAAATGATATAAATTCCTCATTAATCCTTGCGGTTCTTGCAGCTAGAAGTTATTACCTACCCTTAGCTGAATACTCATGGGACTTTATTTTCTCTGTCCTGTGGCATTTACAAGCTTATTTGTACCTTATGTTATTTATATACATCTCTTATTTTCTGTTACACTGTATATTCCTTGAAATCAAGGGCTATCTTCTACATCTAATATCTATCATGGTGCTTTTGCATATTGATATTTCAGTTTATTATTTAAAGTATTTTTAATTAAAAAAATTTAAAAACATCTTTATTTTTAGAGAGTGAGTGACAGAGCACAAGCAGGGAAGGGGCAGAGAGAGAGGGAGACACAGAAGGCTCTGTCAGCCCAGAGCCCGATGCGGGGCTCTAACCCACGAACCATGAGATCATGACCTGAGCCGAAGCCGGATGGTCAACTGACTGAGCCACCCAGGCGCCCTTAAATCTTTTTTAATGTTTATTTATTTTTGAGAAAGAGAGAGAGAAAGAGAGAATAGGGGAGGAGCCGAGAGAGAGGGAGACAGAATCCGAAGCAGGCTCCAGGCTCTGAGCTGTCAGCACTGAGCCCGATGTGGGGCTCAAACTCATAAACCACGAGATCATGACCTGAGCCAAAGTCAGACGCTTCACCAACTCAGCCACCCACACACCCCTGATTCTTTGTTTCTTAATCTTTTCTAACTCATCCCTCCTTTTGATGACCATAAATTTCTTCATACGTCTTTCCCAGCCTTCAGATGTACTATCCCAAAAGACTAGGTTCCTACTTTCTCACCGTCCTTGAGAAGACAGAAGCTAGATTTTTTTCTTTAAATCCTCAACAATTGATACTATTTTATCAAGCTACTTCTAATTGGTATGTTATAAAAACAATACTTCCCTCCTTTTTCCCCCCAAATAGAAAATTATAACCTAGAATATACATTTCCAGCTGCACCCTCATGCCGCCCCCATTCTTGTTTCTGTAGCCTTCGTCTAGTTTCACCTCTTAGAACTCCTGCTCCGAGCCGCTCCTACCCAGCTGTAGAGTCGTGTCCTAGGTGGTGGCGATGCTTTCAGTGTTTACGTAAAATCTTCACTCCCTTTGCACCTTTGCACCTGGAGAGGAGAGTGCTCTGCCTTCCCTTTATTTGGTTCTTTTGTGATGAAAGGTGTTAAGCCGATATGCATTTGAATTAGGGAGCCATCTTTTCTGAAACAATTGTGTGTGTAGCTTAAGAAGTGATCCTAGGCCTCTATTATACTTTTATAAAACGCCCCCCCCAAGAACATAAAGCACTTTGTGACAGTACCTTATCAACAACTTAGCAAATCCCTGCATGCCAAGTAAAATTTAGAGACCCTTGCCCTTACTCTTGGGGGGAGTAAAATGTGGCTGAGATGTCCCCAAGGGGCCCTTATCAGCCCCCCACGACCCCTCCGCAGGTGTGTTCTGCAAAGACTTCAGTTTTCTGGTCTCTAACCGTGAACTTGTCATGTTAGCCTGCATCGGGGGAGCGGGGCAGTGGGTACCGGGTCCCAATTAGCTCCCTTAACCAAGCCAGCAAACAAAACACTTTTGGTCACAAGATAACAGAGCAAATTTATGAAGTGATCTTCTTTTTAAAGGAAATCTGCGGCTGTACATAGGAATCAAAAGTCAGTGTAGTGAAAGGAAGGTAAATTACATCCAGTCTCCAGGGGAGACCTCTTGTAAATTCAAAGCGACCCATTTAAAGAGGCCTTATTTGGAAGTGGATTGCACTGAATGGGGATTGTTTTAAATGAGCACCCTCTATATGATGAAAGTTATTTTGCTCATTTGAAAGCATTTGGAAGCAACTTGGCTTTGTGTGATCTACCTTGCCTACAAATGCACCTTGCCTACATTTCTACATAGAAATATGTCTATTGGAATATATCAGTTGGAAGTTTGTGGTATGTTGAGATCCTGGAAAATGCAGCTGTGAGCTGGGAGGAGGTAAGATATAGAGGCTTTTGCAGAATTGGGTGCCCTTTCTGAAAAGGCAAATGAATGGTAAAGCAAAATCAAATCTTTGGCTGGCTTGATGCTTTTGCAGGTTTGTCTGAAAATATGATATAGGTAATGTGATTTTACTTATAATGATATTCAATAACTTTAAAAAAGTTCCCTCTTTACTCCCTGTTCTGTACTCATCTTACCCTTTAACATAAAAAGTAATTTTTAGTCTAATTTTTATTGGTTGTGATGACTGATTTTTAGGTGAAGACCCATCACTTACCAAAATATTGTTAAATAGTGAGCGATAAGCTATAAAAAGTGTAACAGTAATAGACACAGATGTTTTGGGAAGCCTGAGTGAATGTGCGCTTCTGTGTGATTTGGACTTCCTTTTTTTTTTTTTAATGTTTATTTACTTTTCAGAGAGAGAGAGTAAGACACAGAGTGAGCTGGGGAGGCGCAGAGAGAGCAGGAGACACAGGATCTGAAGCAGGCTCAAGACTCCCAGCGGTCAGCACAGACCCCAGTGCTGGGCTTGAACTCACGAACCGTGAGATCTTGACCTGAGCTGATATCAGTCGCTTAACCGACTGAGCCAGCCAGGCGCCCCTGGACTTCCTTAAAATGGATGTGTTGTGATGTTCGTCATAAGCTAAAATTTCTGGTCAAGACTTTTTTTGTATTAGAAAGTGTAGGGAAGGCAGAGTGTACACTGAGATACATTTTGTAACACAGGTTAGAATTTAACTCTGGTGCTTTTACGTTCTAGTTATTATTTTCAGGTACAGAAATCTTGCATGCCCCGAACCCTAGATTTGTACAGTAGTTAATTTAGCAGATAGGTGTTGGTATAGAGCGTAATTATCACGAAACACTTTCAAGTTTCTCTCCAGCTGAAGGGGGTAATGTGACTTCTGGTGTTCCTCCTTTCTCCCTTTCTCCCCTCACCCATTTTTAAAATAGCAGTGCTTTTCATAGTCAGAATTTCATGTTGTGACACCCTACTCACAAGTTATGACAGCAGGGTAATGACAGCAACTGCCTCCAGAGAATCAATCAGGCAATTAATTTTGTAAATGAAATGCTGATTATACAAAGCTTCACATGAGAGGCCCAGTGATTAAAATCAATTTAACAAATTGTTTCAGGTGGGACTTGATTAATAATTTGCCATAGATGCTGAGGCTGTATGACCAGCATACCTTGTCACTCCCGCTCTCCAGCTATATATAAAAATACCTTGTTGTCACTCTTCCTAGCCGGCTCTCTCTGAAAATCCACAGGTAGGCTAAGCACTGTGTCATCTGTCGCACTGAAGGGGATAGAAGCTATACGCATGTGCGCGGGCACACACACACACACACACACACACACACTCACGCATATTTACTCTTTGTGTGTTTGCCTACCTAGATAGACCCGGCTAACAATGAAAATGGAATGCAGTATTGCTGTTCTGCTTTGTGTTTTCCTGTGTTCTTGAAAACTGAAAACTTGCTCGGACGGGTTTGGGAACAACCAAGTTAAACAGGTCTTTTTTCTACGTAGGACGTTTTAGACTTTCTTTCAGGCTAACATGTATTCTGATTCTTAAAGAGTAGCATCTGCTTTATAGACATTTTCCATTCTTTTTTTTTTATAATAGTCATGAAACTTTATGCTCCTAACAACATAGCTTCAAAGTATATAAAGCAAAACTGATTAAATAAAAAAAAACAAAAGGAAAAAATAGCAAACCCACCATCAAAGTAGATTTTATATACCTATATCAGAAATGAACAGAATAGGGGTGCCTGGCTGGCTCAGTTGGTAGACATGTGACTCTTGATTTCAGGGTTGTGAGTTTGAGCCCCAGGCTGGGCATAGAGCCTGCTTTGCCCCCACTGGGTCCGACCCATCTCTGATTCCCTAGCAGCCTAGACATGTTCCGTTCTTAATTACAGTAACAGCTATAAACATAGTTTGGGAAACAGTGTTGTAACAATATTAGACATGGTAACATTAGAGGCTGGAAATAAAAAGAATGCCTATGTTTGGGGCCCTATAATCTGAATCCAGGAGAAGTCACACTTGGAGTAGGAGACACAGCATCTCACATTCATACAGGGAACATTCGTTAAGTGCCTGTGAGAAGCCAGACTTGAGAGCAGGTGTCATAGTTTTTAGTCCTTATCATTGCTGTCACATCCAGAAGGTAGTACAGGATTATTTAGGAGAAGGTGGCTCAGGGAGGGAAGGGTTAAGGTGCCCTTGAGTTTCTTTAGTTTTAGTTTTCTGTTAATGAAGTAATAGGAACAGCAGTTGTTCACTGTGTATGAAAAGTTGGGGCTGTGAGGAGAACCGGGGCGAGGAAGACCCCGTTTCTGCCCCGGGGGTGCTTGCGGATGAGAGGCCCCGTAAGCCAGGAGTTGCTAGTGGTTGTGGTAGCGGTTTAGTATCTACTGAATACGACAGTGGCAGCACACCGTGGGAGCCCTGCGAATGCAGAGTACTTGACCTGGTAGTACTTCTTGGGGTTAGGAAGAGTTACTACAGTTTACAGCAGCCAAAGGTGTGTGGGGTGCAAGAGCATTCTAGGAAAGGGTGTGCCTTAGTGCACTGGCACAGAGGCGCGCAGAAGGGCTGATTGTTGAGTTGGAGGCTCCGCGCAGGTTCATTGTTGAACAGTTGGCAGGTGGCTGGTGTGGCACCTTAAGGTGAGCCTTGATTATTTGGGTGTTGAATCAGGGTTTTGAGTTCCTTATATCTAGCTCTTTCCCTGCCTTTCGACTTTTAGGGCAGTTTATTGATAAGATTTCTAGTCAAGGAATGAGGCAGAAAGGAGAATTATGTCTAATTGTCCACATTCCTTTTGATCCTTACCATGACAGTCGGAAGTTCTGGCAGGGAGGAGGGATGATTCTAGAATTACAGAATGCTAAAACTGGAAGAGGCTGTAAGGGCTCACCTCGCAATCCCTCACTTCGCAGGAGGAGCTGTGGGGCTCACAGGAGTGAACTTGCCCAGGGGAGGAGAGCTCTCACACTTAGGTGAGCAGTTAGTATGAGCCAGGCACTGTGTTTTGTATCTGCTGTTTTTTTTATACTCACAACCCTATTACAGGGTGGTCACTATTATGCGAACTTTTTAGAGGGGGAAGCTTAAGTGCAGAGAAGTTGCGCAGTTTGCTTGAGATCACACAGTAAATGGTGACCCGCCCCGCAGGCCAGTAGCCTTAACTTCAGAGTCTGTGTACTTGACCCCACTCTGCTGGACCAAAGAAGGCCCCAGAGCTGGAGAGTCAGGCTCTTGAAGTGTTAATTAGTCCGGCTGTCTCCTAAACCCTCTCCCTCCTTCAACGGAAGCTTTGTCAGCTGCAGTTTTGGGATAATTCACTTTTTGTGTTTGTACTGAGATTAACAATTACTGGCTATGGTTTCATTTGGATGGTTGCTTTCCTTACTATAAATGAGACAGTGTGACAGAGGGCTCCCTGCCCTAGTGACAGAAGGCCCCCTGCCCTAGGAGGCACTGCTAGAGGACCAGGTGTGTGGACATCCTTTGTAGGGAAGAGGGGGGAGCAGAGTCACGTGGAAAAGGTGGGGTCTTATGAAAGCACTTTTTGAAAGTTACAGAAACAAATAAGGGAGGTTTTCTGGTTAAAGATGGCACATTTCATATCGTTAAGGCTGGTGGGAGATCTTTTAAAAAGCATAGTAAGAAACCCGAGGGAGCAGAGGCCTTTATTGCACCTTGAAGGTTGAGGCCGAGATCTTGAAAACGTGATTTATGGGGACGGGTCCCTAGCAGAGCAGGGTTTTAAGGAAGGTCTTTTTCTCTAATGAAAAAAAAAATTTTTTTTTTGGTGTGTGTGGAAGCTTCCTAGGATTATTTATTTTAAGAACTTAATTTAAAAAATCTTTATTATTATTATTATTATTATTATTATTGTAATGGTGGCCCACGAGGGGCTTGAGCTTAACTACCGCAAGGTCAGGAGTGGAACGCTCTTCCGACTGAGCCAGGCAGGCGCTCCTTTCTAGGATTATTTTTTTCACAAGTATTGAAAATATATATAGCCAGGGGGCATCTGGGTGGCTTAGTTGGTTAAGCATCTGACTCTTGATCTCAGCTTAGGCTCTTGATCTTAGGGTCATGAGTTTGGCCCCACTTTGCACTCTGTGCTGGGCATGAAGCTTACTTAAAAAAAAAAAAAGTTAAAATACAGATATTTAGTGTGTGTTTTGCCAGCTTTAGTACATTTAGGAAAAGTATCCCCATCCTCCTGCCCAATCATATCTTGTCTGTGCCCGTCTTTTTTTTGTGTGTGCATGTTTCTGGTGTTTTGACTCTTGTAGGTCTCCATGTTTCTTCTCCCCAACTTTCCTCCTCACAGGCTCCCCTCCCCAGTGGTGCCAGAGGCCCCAGTGATGCTGTGCTCATTGGGGGCCCCCCTTGCAGACAGAAGATACAGTGGTTACCCTGGTTTTTCAGTTTCTTTTTGACCCCTTCTTTTAACTTTTATTTTGAAATAATTTCAGGGACACCTGTGTGGCTCAGTCCATTAAGTGTCTGACTTCGGTTCAGGTCATGATCTCGCGGTTTGTGGGTTTGAGCCCCGCATCGGGCTCTGTGCTTGCAGCTCGGAGCCTGGAGCCTGCTTCAGATTGTGTGTCTCCCTCTCCCTCTCCCCCACTTGTGCTCTGTCTCTGTCTTTAAAATAAATAAACATTTAAAAAAAATTAAATAATTTCATTTTTCAGGACAGTCTCAAGAATAGTGCAGAGAAGTCCCATATACTTTGTACTTTGATACATTAGTTTTGGACATTTTGCTACATTTACTTTTACCTGCCTACCGATCAATCTACAATGGGATGGGTGGCATGTATCTGCCTCTTTCCTCCTTCATTGTGCTGGTGTATTTCCTGGAGTGCATTTCCTGGGATGAGGTGGTTCTTTTACATACCTCTGTGCCGTTAGCACTGTTGGGGTATTTAACTTGGATGCAGCACTTGAACTATCATCCATATTCTAATACTGTCCACTGTCCTAATAGCATCTGTATAGCAATCTTCTTTCCTTCAGTGCAGGATCCTGCTTAGGACGTGTACATGCATTTAATTGCCCTTTTTTAGTGTATACTGAACAAGTGTCCATTTATATGTGGATTTTTTTATAAATGCAGTACAGTACTGAAATGTGTTTTTTCCTCATGAGTTTTTCTTTTTTTTAATTTATTTTGAGAGAAAGAGAGAGAGAAAGTGTGAGCAGAAGGAGAGGGAGAGAAAGAATCCGCAGCAGGAGCCTGAAGCAGGGCCCGATCCCATGAACCATAAGATAATGACCTGAGCCAAAGTCAAGAGTCAGGTGCTCAACTGACAGAGCCTTTCTTTGGCACCCCTTCTTATGATTTTTTTGGTAACATTTTCTTTGGTTTACTTTGTTGTAAGACACAGTGTGTGTACATAGAACATATAGTACATGTAACATACAAATACGTGACTAAGGTTTTGGCAAGGCTCTGGCCCACAGTAGGATAATAGTAGTTAAGATTTTGGAAAGTCAGAAGTTACATGTTGATTTTTGACTCTGTGTGGGGTCAGCGCCCAAACCCCAACGATGTTGAGGGGTCAACTATATATTAGTCATGTTAACTTTTTTTCTTTGAACAGTTGCACTACACTACTGCCGGTGAGTGCTGTCACTTAGTCGCGGCTCTGATAAAAGTGGGTCTCTCGTGGGCTCGTGCCTCCGGGAAGCATGTTCACTCGGGGGCTAGCGGTCTGTGTATCAGGCAGGCGTTCTTTGTCTAGAGATTGCTAAGTCAGTTGTTAACCGTCAAATATTTTTATTGCTATTTTCCTTAATGCAGTTTTAAAGTTGTTAATTTTAAAAAGTCAACGACATAGTTTCAGAGAGTCATGGTGGCGGCGATGGCTGGGGGGCCAGGGCCTCCTTGGACCGACATTCGGGGCCACTCTGGCATGTCTTTGGAATTATTTGTCGATGCAAATCACACTCCAGACATCTTTAGAGCGGTTGTCTTTTCGAGGGAGGTATTATCTTCACTTGAAAGATGGGAAAACCGAGGCTTAGAGCCCTGGAAGAACTTACATGACATTCCGGGGCGAGTGAGCCGCAGGAGAGGATTATGAACCTGTGTCGTAGACACAGCATGTTAGTTTCTGCTTGTTTGCAGAACCTGATAATTGGTAGTGGCTTCCTGCAGCTGTGCAGGGGGAAGCTCCTGAGGCTTACTGGACTTCGGGAAGACGCGCACTAGGATTGATGAGCGGCGGCTCCGTTCTCTGCGTGTCAGTGGAGGGGTGGAGGCCATCCGGGCCTCTGGGCAATTATTCTGAGCTGACGCTTCCACATAGTAACGATGCTAATAAAGTCTATCCCTATTCAAAGCCTGTTTTGTGCCAAGAACGTAACTATAGTATCTCCAATTCTGTAACGACTCTGTAGCCATAGTGGCAGTGCTCTCGGTGGCTAGCTGGCGTCCACTGAGATGCAGAGAGGTTAAGTGGTGACTTCAGCTTTACGCAGCTCAAAGTGGTGGAGCTGAAATCTAACATGCTCTCACAAAAGCTTCCTTTCTTGATTTAAATCTGTATTTATATGGGAAATATACTATATGATTTCTCTTTCTTAAATAAGCCTGCTACTAAGTTGTCAGTAGTGACACAATGAATATGAATGATAGTGCGTACCTAGAGATGTAAATTTTAGAAATTGTCAAAGCCATGGTAATAGCTGTAGTTTTTTGGGGGGGGTTTGCTGAGAATAACAAATCTGCAGGAAAATAGAAATATATACCATTCCTATTTTGATATTCCCTTTAGATCTAATCTAGTTTTGAAATAAAAAGTTATATACATATATATACATACACACACACACACACTTGGGTTTGTTCATACAATTATTACATTTACTAAATTAAATTTAAATGTATGGTGTGGTCAGACAGTAATTTACTCACTGAATTGATGTAACAAGTTGCTGAGCTTGGGGGATTAGGCAAATAATGTGTTTTCCCAGTTTATAAAAACCAACCCCGAACTGGGGAATCAAAACAGTCTTGGTCTCTGGGCTTAAGTCTGTGGAATCTCGATGAGTGTGATAAACAGGGTAATAGCTGTCTTCTCCCCTCGTCATTCCTCTTCCCGTGGGACAGTCGAGTTGGGGAGACAGACATTTATCAAATAGTCACTCAAGTACATGTTCCTGTAGGGTTTCCTGAGTGCCAGGAAGGAGAGGCCCGGTGTTTTCTGAGGGGGTCCCGCCTCACTCTGGCGTTCAGGGAGGGCTTCTCCTAGGACAGGACAGTTGGGTTGAGTTCTGCAGGGGCACAAGCGCCTACCCGGAGGGGACAGCGCAGTCACAGGCCTGCGGTGGGAAAGTATGTGGGTTTTTAGAGCCCCATCGAGGCCAGCCTGGGCCGAGGGGGCGATTTCCTTTGGCAGCAGCGGTGGGTCCAGCTGGCTGGACGTGGTAAGGGATGTCTGTGGTGGGAGAGGAAGGAGGCAGGAGGCATCTGCGATTCTCACTAGTACGTCTGAATGGGGAGTGTCTTTCCCTGAGATCAGAAACGGGTGGGGAGGGTACTAGGCATCCTGGCAGCGACGTTGGGTGGCAGTTGGGTACAGAGTTCTGGGGCTCAGGGAATCAGCCAAGGGACACACATTTGGGGGACACAGACACAGACACGAGGAGGTAATGGAAGCTGTGGCTTTACATGAACTTCTGAAAAGGGAAGCTTTGTGTACAGTGGTGCACGACGCTTTCCCTCTTGCACCGTTGGCTGTCAGGAAGCCTGCATTCCAGTTAGAGTCCTATTTAACTGGCGATGTGGTGCTGAGACAGCCATTGCTTCGTCTGTTCAGCTCACGTGAACTATGCCCGGCATTGTGCTAAGTGCCAGGTAAATGAAGATGAATAAGACAAAATTTTCGCCTTTAATTAATGGTATGCTGGGAGACAAGAAAATAAATAACTTGAATGATTGATTTCACTCTGACTTCACTTTGCTTTTTTTTTTTGTTAAGAGGAAAAGAAAAAAGGTTTAGGAAGCTCTTACGATGTGATAAATCCTGTGGTACTTCATTTCATCCCCCGGCCACACATGCGGTGAACAGGCCCGCACCGTTAGATGTGAGCCTCGGTTGCCCGGCTCGCGGGATCCACACACCAGGTCTGTCTGACCCTAAACTCCCTGCTGTTCCCTTATGCCTTTTTTGTCTAGAATTCTAAGTGAGTTTTTGTTTGTTTGTTTTGTTTTTGAAACTGTGGACTGTTTGTTTTATATGAAGAAGACGGAGGGGTTTGAGGCAGGGAAGAGGTCATCCGAGGCAGTGCCTAGTGCTTGCAGAGGAAGCCCGGGAGGTGAGTCAGCAGAGCGCCGTGCATCAGTGCGAAGGGTCTTCCTGAGGTTTCTAATGAAGACCTTCCGCCAGGACTGTTGATGCCTGGATTTATGTCAGTCTTTAAAAATGGCACTGGTGGTTAGCCGAAGGCGCTGTCTTCTTCTTTGACCTCTTCGATATTTTTGTCAGTGACAGTGGCAAAGACATGAATGAAATGGCATGCTGATTTAATTGGTGGTTGATGTCAAGATGGGAAATACAGTTAATGTTAGATGTCAGGCTAGAATGGTGACCAGAAATAAGCAGAATGAAAATAAGCCGAGATACACACAGACTTGTACCACTCGAGTCAACTAACCAACTGTGTAATAGAAGAGGGGGAAGTGGGGTTTCATTACATCTGATGGGATGGATCGTAGTGTGATGGGGGGCACCCGGGTGGCTCCGTTGGTTAAGCCTCCAACCCTTGATTTCAAACAGGTCACCATCCTTGCGTTCATGAGATCAAGCCCTGAGTCAGGCTCCATCCTGGGTGTGGTGCCTGTTTCAGATTCTCTCTCTCCCTCCCTCTCTGCCCCATCCCTCTTCCCTCTCTCTAAAAAAAAAAAAAAAATGATGGGGTGGCCAAACAAATGCAGAGATCCGAGGCCACATTAGTACCAGGCTAGGCTCTGGGAAGAAGGAGCAAGTCCCTCCCTGTAATATCTTTTGTATTACGGGGACCAACATTTGGCATATTTTGCTCAGAAAAAGAAAATAAATATAACTGTCTTCAAATATCCTGCAAAAGGATATAAGTAAAACCAATGGATGTAAATTACAAGGAACAGATTTTTGATAGAAGAAAGAAATTAATGGCATTCATGGTTGTGGACACTTAGGGAGTTTATACAAACATCACCTCTGAACCAATGAGGTTCTTTTCTGTTCTCAGATTCTTTGTTTCATTGCTGAATCCCATATCCAGAATATCTTAAGAATTGTGATCAAGTGAAAATGTATTAAAGTGCTTTAGAAGTGCATGGTAGATGGTTATTATTTGATAATGGAAGTCAGGAGGGTCTTTGGATAGGTTTTTAGAGGACAGTTTTTTGACCTCTGACATTATAGACTACATTTGGGATACACATACATCATAGATGCATTTTTTAAAGTATCCCTAGGAGTTAAGAATCACAGCTTTTGCATGTAATTTTTTTTGAATGTTATTTTTATTGGTAGTTTATGGAAGTTATATTATATATATGTAACATAAATATTTGATGGCTAATCTTAATTCTGGAAAATGAAAATCCAGTGGTATTTTAAATTTAGAATATAATTAGGGAAAAATATTGTGTCTTCTACTCCTGTCCTGCTTAATGATAATGGATATGTGATAAACTTCTTTATTTAAAATTATATATCAAAACATGTTTCTTTCAGATAAAAACCACATAAATAAAAAAATTGCCTACAGTCCCATTTTCACAGTTTTTCCCCCTCATCCCCTTCCCCTTCCTCTTCTTTCAAATTTCATCCTGTGGTTTACAAGTTGTAGGTAACTTGGGTAAAGGAAACTCACACCAAAAATACTGACCGTGGTCATCTTTCCAAGTCTGTATATGAGTATTTTGGTCCATCCCTGCCCGCTTCCCACACTGCAGATGGCATCGTGGTTAGAGAGCTCCATGATTCTTGGACCCAGCAATGAAGCAGCCTCTTCTTTTTCTCTTTTAAATTTATTTATTTTGAGAGAGAGAGAGAGAGAATGAGAATGAGTGAGTAGGTGAGGGACAGAGAGAGGGAGAGGGAGAGAGAGAATACCAAGCAGGGTCCACACTGTCAGTGCAGAGCCTGATGTGGGACCTGAACCCTTAACCCGTGAGATCATGACCTGAGCCAAAATCAAATCAGAGGGCTAACTGCCTCAGCCCCCCAGGGACCCCCAAACAGCTTTTCCGCCAGGACTAATGTCTTAGACCTCCACTTCTTGGTCCTTCCCACCCCATTGTAGAACATAGCAAATATTCCCATTTGACCAGGAGAACTTCCAGTGTGTCGATACTCAGGTTTGGAGTTCCGGGGTTTTAGTTCAGGTCTTCACACGCAGGCCCCGTCTGGTCGTTATCAGTACCAGGAAGGCCACGCTGGTTTAGATGCTGGGGTGCATTTCCCTGCCTCAGTCTCCTGGCCTCCGTGGACGCATGCTGCTGTGGAGGGGACATGGGGACCCTTGTGTTCTGGGCTTCGCTCTGCATGGGTCCGCAGCTCCAGGCAGGTCCCCACAACCCCCAGCCTCCGTGACGTCATTTGGGATCAGAGAGTTTTCTGGGCGGTGGGATTCGGTGGTAGTGGTGGCAGTGGTAACTGAGAGTCTTGGTGTTTTCTGGCTTGAAGAGGAATACGTACATAAATATGTACATTTATGAGATGAAGGAAAGTCATGCCTTACTCTGCTGTTTTTGATTTAAACTGATTTTCATCCCATTAGAAGAGCTTGACCAAGACTGTTGCATTGTATATTATCACTGGCTTTTTACACGTGTCTTCTGTATATATAAATGTACAGAATCAAGGTAGAAATTGGTCAGGGAGTTTTTTATAATTTATTTTCGAGAACGTTTTACTTTATGGGATCAGCCCTCATGCCCGTGGAGTTACTGAGTCAGCACGATCTAAGTCCTGTGTGCGGTGTGCGAAGTGAGACCCCCACACCGTGCGGAGCAGGGACATGGCCCTTCTAGACTACTTGGGAGGTAAGGAGGAACACCTGAAAAATGAAAAACTAGGACATGAGTTCAATAATAACACAAGGCAACTCAGAAGTCTGTTACAAACAGCGCAGGAGAGATTCGGGGTCAGTTCCATAGATAGTGCTTCTGGGGTGTGGTGAAGGGGACGCTCTGCTGTCCTTGGACCCGGACTTGAGTGAGCCTGGGGCTACACAGGGAGGAGAGCAGGGCCGTCCCCA
Source organism: Suricata suricatta (assembly GCF_006229205.1). Lineage (NCBI taxonomy): Eukaryota > Metazoa > Chordata > Mammalia > Carnivora > Herpestidae > Suricata > Suricata suricatta. Next base: position 135,210,609 of record NC_043706.1, read on the forward strand.
GAATGGGGACGAGTAGCCGCTCCCTGCTGGTGGGTGCTGTGAATGGGAGTGTGGGTGCAGGGAAGGGGGGGGCGAATGCAGGACAGCTGTGTCTCCCACCCACCTCCACCCTGCAGCAAACCATAGTCCTGTTTGCAACATGCCTGGGGAAAAAACAGGCATTTTAGAGTTATATTTAGACATTATCACAGAAAAGTAAACATAGATTGCCTCTTGATATGACAGCCACTACTTACAGGTCACTGTGGCTGGCTCTGATCCTTATCAACCGCGTTTTCACATGGCTGTAATTCATGCGCATCGTTGTTAAACATTTGACATTGTTTTATATGTCCTTTTCCATGTCTCTGGTCTGCTGTGCTCGTAGTTGTGGCTCGTTCACACATCCTGTGATCACTGTTCTACTTTTCTTCTTTGGACAATTGGCATTAAGCAGTTCTGGGAACTGTTACCGGTCTTACTTATTAGATTTTCACGTTAGTTGTGGGGTAGGTGTTATTTCTTCCACTTAGTGAGTGAGGAGATTCAGCAATAAGCAGCATGTTCAGGGCTGCCCAGTGGTGGGAACTGGGGGGAATCAGGGCGGGGGTCCACTCTGCAGCTGAGCCCTTCTTCCCCAGACCATGCTCTCTCCCATCAGTATGAGGAGTCTTGTAGGTGGGACAGATCTGGATAAGCAGCACCCCGCCCCATGTGACGGAGTATTAGAGTTGGTGCAAGACACAGCGTTAGAAGCTCTTGGATAAAGCTTGTCATAGGACCTCTCGAAGAGGAGTGGTAAGAAACCTGTTAGTAGGTATAAAACCTACCAGTACAAACACTCATTTACTCAAATTGGGTTTCATTATTTTTGTCATTATATAGGTAATGGAATGTTACTTCGAAGTTTACTTTAGCTGCTGGTAATTTAGAACATTTTCCCAAATAATGGTTCAAATGGGAAGAGTTTCTTTCTCTGAGCTCTTATTTAATCCAGATACATAGATATGATTATAGATTTTAAAAATGTGGATAGTTATTTTAGTGGATTTTGTAGTGCCTTTCTTCAATTTGTGGAATATTCAGAAAGAAACTGCTGATAAACCATCTCTTTACCTTGATATCCAATAGTAAATACAATTACATAGGAATCTTTATTGTAAGTACATGGGTAGGCACACTCTGGAAGAGTGTGTATAGTACGTATAAAAAGCACCAAGTGTATCTAAAGTATACTAAAGGTGTAGAAATGAGTTGTCCCTTAACTCGGGTACTCTTTAAAAGCGTAGTTGGATTCTCAGGTCGGCCTCTGCAAACCTCTGTAACCTAGAATACAGCCTCTGTCACCGAGATTGTCTAGAATTTATATCAAATATATATTTTAAAAATATATACTGTACTCTCTTGTTTAGTTGTCCTAGGAATGGAGAACCTTGGGAGATTTTGGAGGATTTAGGTAGTTGTGGCAGCTTCCCAAAAAATTTAGGGAAGTGTGTGTGTGTGTGTGTGTGTGTGTGTGTGTGTGTGTGTGCGCGCGTGTGCGCACGCACGCGGTGTGTAACTCACACATACGGATAAACACAAAAGCTTATTTGAACAAAAGAGAGGTTATGAGAAAGTTTTATCAAGAAACAAAATTGCATGAGACACCGCTTTCCCACACCTACACTAGTTGTGTGGGGCTCTTTGAAAATGGTTGGTGCTCACTGTGGCCTTCAAAGCTCTTGTTTTAATTTCCAGAATTGTAGCTCCGGATACAGCAGCTGTGGAATGGTATTCGGAGAGGGAAAACATGTTTGGAATGACATATTTAGAAAAGTATTCGAGGTTTTTCGATGTGGACCATGTCTTTGATATAGCACACATTTTATATGAGAAATGAAAATACTGATTAACTCTGGAATAGACCATCTGAAGCATAGATGATAAAAATTGTTTTGGGTTAGATGTGAATATCAGAAGTGACTTGGCCTGTATGGTTTTTTTTGGAAAAGACTTAGATTTGATTCGGTGTTTGGTTTCTTTAAGGAGATAGTAGTAAAAAGCAGGGGTTGAGATCCGGACTTATTTAATGTTAAAAATAGAAAGACTACACAGCAGGATGAATTTGGGGTGTGGATGTGTATTTTAATACAAGGCCATAAGGAGAGGAGGTTAAAATTAAATAATTTGCACTGTATAAGTATCTTTTCATATCTGAAGCCTCACTGAAAGGTATTAGATGCATTTTGAGAGGTACAGATAATCTGTGTATTTCATGCTTTAGATTTTCAGAAATCTCGGGGTTAGGCTAACATTTTTGACATGGGTGCAAATTAACTGAATTTTAAGTAGGACTGTGAGAGTGTATGGCAGCGATGAGACCGATATTACAGAACAGTTATCGTCACTGATAAGATGAATTTGCTGCACTGTTATCTATAGCATTAAAATATAGACATTCCAATCATTTTTCCATTTTAAATTTCTGCTTTAATTAAGGCAGTTTTGGTCGTGCACTATTTAAGGTGAAATAAGTATAGACCTTTTCCTCCGCCCTGGCGAATCCAGATTGAATGTGACGATAACGCTGCCTCAGGGCCCCGTATTAGAAATTTAGCCTGAAATCTGATTTACTCAGCCTCTGTGTTGGCCATTCACTCACTGTGCAGATTCTGAAATCACCAACTCAGCCTTGATTTTCACACTTCCACACAAAGTTTTATTTTATCTTTTGAAGGAAAGTGTGGAAAATAATTACAGTTTGCTTTTTTTAGGCACACACTTTATTTTATATGATTCTGGGAAAACTGAACTCTCAATACTCGGTTTTAGTTTTATTACAGTATATCAACATGCATGTTGTGTGTTGAATTGTGAAGTCAGCACAGGTGGTGTCACATCAGTATATCGTTTGAGAGACTTCTGTCATTGTAAGCACAACCTTTCCTTGACGTGGAAGTAACACATTTGAAAGTCCATGAAATTGTGAGTTTCGAGCCGAACTGCTGGGCCTGCCCGTATTTTCATTCAGGGGAGATCAGTTCCCAGCAGGTTGCTACGAATCCCTCGGAACCGAGCTTTCCTAGGGCCCATCACAGACCCACTGAGCTGCCCCCTCCGCACGGTCCACTGGGGATGTCCACCGCGGGCCCTGTCGTCTCCAGACCATCCCCTTCAGCAGGTGGCTCCTTTCTCCAGAACGCTGATGCATGTTCATTTTTCTCCGGTGCCTGGCGCGCCGCCCACAGTAAATGTGCAGCAAGGGGGGCAAGGACTGCGTGTGGCCTTGGGCTGGGGGGCAGGCGGGAGGGCCCCGAGCTGGCTCTGTGCTCCCGGCTCCCTCTCTCACCTCCCATTCCTGTCTTAGTTCCTTGTCTTTCGGTCGCTGCGCTCACCTGTGTGACGAGGCCGCACCGTCTGGGCGTCCGTCGGGCGTCTGCGCTGGTAGGGCCACGGGCTGCATTCGGCATGCCTGTTCTGTGTCTTTTCCATGACTCCATACTCTCTAGAGTCTTTGTTTCTCGACTGTTCCGTTGGCTTCTTTGTGGGCTCCTTCTTTCCCTTTTTCCTCAAATGGTTGTATTCTCAGAGTCGTGTCCTCTATGCATTGTTCTTTTTCCATCTATTCTTGCTGGATAAGGTTCTGGAGGTTTTATGTGCTTCCTGTTGTTTGGCTCATCCAGTACTTGTTGACCATTTCGCTGTGCACCAGGCGTGCTGTTTGACTTCCATCCTGGAGCCACAGTAGTGAGTGAGACAGAGAGATCACCGCCTTCCCGGGAGCACACACCCTCTATATGCTGACCTTGCCCTATTTATTATCGTTGCTCAGCCCTTACTCCCCAAGCTACAAACATATCGGGTCCCTTCCTTCTGGATGTTTTCAGCTGGATTTCCTGTAGGAACCTCAGATTGCATACATGGAATACTGAAGGCTCCCCCGGCACCGGGGGTGGGGGCGACGGTCCATCTGCTTCTACCGCTGCCTGTTCTATGTCAGGTGGTGTCTGATCCGCTCTTCAACCACCCTGGACTCCGGCTTTCTCCCATCACTCACTCAGTGCTCGGTCTCCTCCACGTTGTGCTGCATCTGCATCCCGTCGCTGGAATCTGGGCTTGCTCTCTCCCACCACTGCTCCCCGTTCAGGACCTCAGCTCACCTGCCTGTGGCAGCAGCCCGCCCTGGCTCCAGCCAGCCACCTGAGAGCAGTCCTTCTGGAAGCTGGATCCCAGAGTTCTGTCTGTTAGAAGCACCCAGGGGTTCATCCCCAGGATGTGGTCCGAAGCCCTTAAGATGACTTGCAGGGCTCCCCAGCGTGCTGGCTGCTGCCTGCTGCCTGCTTCAGAGTCCTTGCAAATTCCTGCTTCATTTGGATCTGAACTGCTTACGTGTCCTTGTCCCCACCAGGAAGCTCAGCTCTGCTGAGCCTGTGCTTTCTGCTGCTGCTTGTGCTGTGTGGTCCTCTGTGCCCTGTCCCTCCTCACCTTGAGTCTGGTACTTTTTCATTCATTTATTCTTCTCTTTGAGCCTTCTGGAAAGTCTTCACATATATTATATAGAGTCTGGCATACAGCAGGTGTCAGTATATGGTTTTGGAAGGAAGGAAGGGTCCGTGGGATGAACGCTGCAGGCCTCTTTAGCCCCTTGGGGAGGGACTTCCCCCACCACTGCGTTGCTCCTTTGAAGCACCCAGGGCACAAAAGTCCCAGCTGAGGCTCTGGTTCTGGCTCTGCTGAATGGCCTTGGCCCTGAGTCTCTCTCATAGGCTGACTCACTAAACCAAAAATAAAACTCAGAGTCTAGTTTTGAACTAGTTCTGTTTGGTAAGATACTGACATGGGGAAGGTGGCTTGTGACTCATAGTCTGGGAGCCTATTCATGCGCACTGGTGATCTTCGAAACTTTTCACCCTGGACGTTCTGTATTATCTAAAATCTACGCTTTCACTTTCTAATGAGCACTCAGATGCATTAATGTTTGATCAGGAGTTCCAGACTAAAGTCGTTGTTCTAAGAATACTTTGAAGTTAGAAAGCCTTGCTAACCACTCGGTATACTTTGTCTTAAAGCTAACAGGAGCTGGGTGACCTTAACTAATCACGCTCATTTCCTGTACGTGTAGCAGGATTTTAGAGGCAGGTGTTTTCTTTCTGCAAACTCTTTCCTTCTCTGGTTTACACTGGATCCCTCTTTAATTGTTAATACCTCCCTAAAAGTAAAAAACAAACGTCTTGTAGCCATGTAGGTGTTTTCCTTAAGTGTTCCTCTGGGATTTTATTCGCAAGGTTATTATTATTTTTTAATGCAATAATTGACTTACAGCATATTCGTTTCAGGTGTTACATGCACTATAAAGATTTGCTATTTGTATGTATTGTGTGTTTTTAATGTTTCCAAAACTAAGGATAGTTGTGTTTTTAACGGATAAGTGAGTGTAACAAAGTTTCTGCCTTTGTAAGAAGTAACGACTTAATCTGTGTCTTTGTTTCTGTTCTCACAGGGCAGCCCCATGGATCCTATGGTGATGAAGAGGCCTCAGTTGTACGGAATGGGCAGTAACCCTCATTCCCAGCCTCAGCAGAGCAGCCCATACCCGGGAGGCTCCTACGGACCCCCAGGGCCGCAGCGCTATCCCGTCAGCGTCCAGGGCCGGACCCCAGGGGCCATGGGAGGAATGCAGTACCCCCAGCAGCAGGTGCGTGCCGCTCTTTACCCCAGCTCTCGCCAAACCAGTGATCCGCTGGTCTTCGGTTCTCCCTGTCTACCTGAGACTGGTACTGAGAGAATTAGGGGCCATTTCACTGATGTTCTGCTTTCTTTTCATTATCTTGCTTTCTTCAAGTAATCATGGGTGCAGTTTCCTTTTCTTTCTTTTCAAGAAGGAAAAGTGAGCTTCTTAGAACAAAGTGGACAAAATGCCCGTTTGGTAGAGGGGTGTTACTGTGTTAGTGGCCACATTTGAAAGACAGTCCGTATCATCTTTAGCAAATTACATAGATCTGACCCCTGTAGTAAACTGGCTTTCTAACATTTCTGGTGGCAGACAGGCAGGTTTTGAACTGTGAATAGATTTTTAAAGGTGAAGTTTTAATTTAAAGAATAAATAACCATGAAAATGGCATCATCTTTGAGAAAAGTTTTGTATTCTCCCAAAAAGTTTTTGTATTTATTCAGTAACATGTTAATTTCATATAAGAGGATTTGGAGTATATCTGTTTTCTTAGATTTTGATGGGTTTTGTGTTTTTACTTAAAACAAAAAAGACTTCCCTTCCTTTTAAAGACCCAGTATTTTCCTCTAGAATCAAATAGTTGGAGTTACCTCAAATGCCCATCTACCTTCCAGAGTGGTAAAGCTACGGTCTCTTGGATCCTGAGAGTGTATCCTTGTAATGTTGGCCTGAGGAAGCATGATATTAGGAAAAGACGAAATTCAGACTTGTTAGGGCGTTTAGTTACTAGAAACGGCAGAGAGCCTTATTTATAAATTCCCACACCGTGTCTTTAATCCAGGGTTCGAGGGGTGCATTGGGCGGATCCATGTGCATTTTACTGAATTCCCACACCGTGTCTTTCCTCGGGGCGGGGGAGGGTCCGTGGGGCGGACAGGTGTGCATCTTACTGCCTGCAGGCAGGTGACCCCACAGGGTTTCATACTCTTCCTCTAGACGGATTCTTCCCTCTGTTTAACCAAAAACTGGATCACTCTTTTGGTCTCTGTAAAGTGGATGTGGAGAACAGTTTACTTTTACGTGCTCCAGAGCTGCGTCCGTTAAGTTGCATGTGAGCTTTTTCCTTTATAGACTGAATATTGTTTTCTCTCTTTATCTTTGCTCCTCCTTCGGTGACTTTATTTTAAGGTGGTTGGAGGGAAAGCTTAGCAGTAGCCCAGCCTTTGGGAGTCCTAGCTGTTGGTTCCTCAGACAGCCTCTGTTACTGTCACCCGTGCTCACTGTCCCTTATTAAATGGGCTGCCCAGAACTCTCTCTGTCACTTGCACACTTAATTGCTCTCTTAGGTTTTTTTTTTCAACATGACTTCTTTCTTCCAGCAATATTTTGCTGCCTAGAGTAAAACATCTTTAGCTGAGGTTGCTAACGGTGAGAGGGAAAGAATTTGTACGCCATTGAAAAGTAATGTGTGATTTTTCTCTTCCTTCTTTGAATTTTAATCTAATTTGCCTTTAGTTGAGGGCGAGAAGGCCAAGGCAGCTGGCTGCCAAAAATTTTAATTCTCCTTCGCAGCTGCCTGCACGTGGGGGCTGATAGTTGTGTGAGCTGACTCTGGCCACAGGGAGGGAGGAGAGGCAGAAGGGGAGGCGTGGCCAACCGGGTGGGGTAAAGTAGAAACCGGTCCTTGTTTTTTTTCTTCTTCTTCTTCTTTTTAAAAATGTTTTAAAGTTTATTTATTCACCCTGAGAGAGAGAGAGAGAGCGAGTGAGTGTGAGCAAGTCAGGGAGGGGCAGAGAGAGAGAGAGAGAGAGAGAGAGGGAGAGAGAGAGAGGGAATCTCAAGCAGGCTCTGCACTGTCAGCACAAAGCCTGATGTGGGGCTTGAACTCACAGACCATGAGAACATGACCTGAGCTAAGCCTGAGCCACCCAGGCTGAGCATGTTTCTACCATACTTTCCTCATGTCAGATTGGAAAGTCATATCGAAGGGTGGTGTTCATGGCAAACTCCTGGGTGCTCCTTTATCTCATTCTCTGAATGAGTTTAAGTCTTAGCATAGGTTTTCGACATTGGCATAATTTGCAACCCGAAAGTAGAAATCCCAACAAATGGAAAGGGCATGTAAAGAATGATTACCGACAAATTTTTTTTCATTATTTTCTAACCCCACATGTGTAAGGCAGAGGACATACAGTAATACATAGAATAACTACTTTTCTCAGCTTTTTGGTTTGTCTTTTTTTTTTTTTTAAATCCCCGTTGCTTTTATTTACCTAGATTTGAAATCCAGTAGCTCTTGGATTTATTTGAAGGGATAAGTTGGTAAAGGTAACTCACCAAGTATTTCAACAAACTTTTAATTAAGATTTTAGATTAGGTATTTTTACTGCAGATCAGAAGAAATGTCTAATTCTAATTATGGACAGATCTTCCTGATAATGAAAGGAAAATAGTGTCTCTGGTAAGAAACTGAATGCCCTGGCTATAAAATGTCAAACTTTCATATTGAGTTCGTGATCATGGAAGGTTCTAAGAAATCTGTATTGTTTTTTTCACACTTTCTTTTAGTTCTAATATAGTCTTGAAATACAGTATCTTGTTTTGATAACTGGAGGCTAAAACTAGCCGTGAATGCATTTTTGAATGTGTGTAACATTTTAAAGGAGATGCAGCTTTTTATTACCAAGTTCAAGCGATCAGTTAGGTATAGGCTAATTAATAGCGTTGAAATGGAAAAAAAGAGTGAAGGTGTTGGGTAAAGATTATCAGAGCACATTTATTTTGTGAGCTTTAGCCTTGTTCTTTGGTGAGGAATTCTCATTGAGTTACTTTGTGAGTTTTGGATAATTACAGATTCGTCCACAGACAAGGTCCTGGCATCGTGATTGGCTGGTACTGTTTTCTCCGAGTATTAATGTGATTGGCTTAGCATTTTTGCAGTCATGGCTAATGTTTCTCAGGGAGAAAGTTGAAAGATAATGATGACATTGAGTTTTCATTGAGTGGACATCACCACCTAGGCATGACTTTGCTTTGGACAGCCTCCAAAGCTTTCTGTGTTTGGTTTGTGAACCTCTAATGAGCTGAATCGAGTTCATTTAATATCGCCCATATATTTCTGCAAAGGATTAAAATGCAGGAATTCAAGTTTGTAAATTGAGTTGCCCACTTTTCAGCTGAGTGGTAAGTTGTCTTTGGCTCAGGGGTCACAGTTTGATTCCTGGCTAGCATTCCACTCCTGTGATAGGAATTTTAAATGAGTATTCCAGTAGAAAGAACTGCCATGCTTATATGAAATTTAATATGGGTAGTGTCACTGCTTTCTTTTTGTTCCTAAGATTACGGAGGAACTGGCCACTGAGTGTTTGATTTTAGTATTAACCTGCTGGTTTTTTATATGTATGGTGGGAATTTTATTTTTGAAATATACTGATGACTAGGTCCTAGAGCATGACATGATAATAGTACATCGTTTTGGTATTTATTAACTGGAACTAGATTTGTGGTCTTTCACGTGCTGATTCTCCCACATCATCAGGCAAATACATAGCTAAACAGATTAGTTTTGCACAGTGCCCTGAAAACTAGTCTGCTTGAGTTTTTATTGAGCTGAGAGGGGAAATGCATTTTCTCTGCCTCTGTGGAGAATGTTCTGCCTCTGGGCTCCTGGGATTCAAACCTGGAGACGGTTAACAGGGGTATACTGGTTGATTTCATGTAACACAGAGCTGCGCGGAGGAAGTGTGATCTTTACGGTTACCAGATCTTGAGTTTTTCAGCTTTTGTAAAAAAAACTTTGGTACTAAGGTACTGGTCCTGTACGTTTCCTGGATCAGGGTGTGGGTGAGCAAGTGTTTTGTTTTATTTCTCTTGTCCTTTATGACCATGAAATGTTTACATAGGTCTGTGCCAACTTGCTTTAAAAAAGATTTTTATATAAAAGAAATAGCACCCAGGGGAAATAGGCCACAGAAATGACGGTATATTTATTTGTGTCAAGCACATTTCAATTACTGCACGTAGTCTGAGATTTTTCCTGAGTTATCAAAGGTTAGTGGGTTGATATTTTAACTGTCCTTATCTTATTGCAGAAGTTTGCATAATCTAATGCCGGTTGGCATTATAAAACCAGGAAAAGGGAAAGAGGGCAAAGTGAGAGATTTATGTTTCAACTGCTTTTATAATGGAAAAACACAGCTTGTTTAGTTTAAAAAACACATCTGTGTTGTGAAAACCTTTGCAACAATAAGAACATGAAATATAATCGTTTTGAAAGATATTCTGGCAAAATTAAATAGAAATTAGTTACTTTTGTTAAAGTGATCCATTTGAACTTATCACTTTAAGTATAAATAAAGACCTAATTAAAACTGAGGTTCTTTTCAAAAAGATGTTTGAAATCAATAGGTATTCTCATTTGCATCTTCAGCTTATCTCTGCACTCCTTGGATGTCTAGTTTGCTGTGTGTTTTTTGAGTAAAATATTTATTTCAGAACATAAGCATTTTATTTAGTACCATCTTAACAGCCCAAACACTTCTTCCAATGCAAATGTTTATTTTGGCAACAGATGTTTCTAAAAGGAGACAAACATTACAATTGTTTGGCTAAAATAAGCGTTTCTTTGGGGTTATTGAGGCAGCCAAGCAAGTTCTAGGATTCCTACCTGTGTTACTACTTTATACTGTCAGTTTATTCTGGTAAAAAGGATTTACTTTTAAAAATACAGTTAAAATTATGTTTTGAGGGGCGCTTGGGTGGCTCAGTTGGTTGAGCATCCAACTCTTAATTCCAGCCCAGGTCATGATCTCACGGTTTGTGAGCCCGCGTCAGGCTCTCTGCTGACTGCATGGAGCCTGCTTGGGATTCTCCCCCCCCCCCCCCGCCCCGCCCCCTGCCACCTTGCTTGGGCATGCCTTCCCTTTCTCTCTCGCTCGCTCGCTCTCTCTCTCAATAAACTTAAAATTTTAAGTTATGTTTTGATACAGTTTGAACAATGTCTCTGAAAAGTCAGGATTAATTGGGGTGGGGGAGAGGCTTGGTTAAAGACTTAACAGTTCCAGAGGTTTTTTTGACATGAAATGTTTGCTTGGATTTAGTCTCTGAATCCTAAATGTGAGTCCCATAATCAGGGCTTAATTTTGGGTTTGCCTAAAAAGAGCTTCGAGTTCCTATTTTGAAGGAGCATAATGGGGGGTGATAGAGTGAGAAAGGAAGGCTTCACTTAACCTAATGGAGAAGAATGGGTCCTAGCGTCTGTTTTACATTCAGACTCTTAATTTTCTGAGAGTGGACACTCACTCAGAGACACCCCCACCTGCACCTGCGTGTGCGTGGACCTGCGTGCACACACATAAAACAGAACACCTGTGTGACTGGTACTTTGGTGCAAAATGTATCTGTAAATCACATTAAATATATGTAAACATATTTTATGCCCGTGTAGGTATACGTACATATATAAACAAACAAATAGGGGAGTATACTGAAGGTAAACATTTTGGCCAGTAGAACAGTGAGTGCGGAGAGTTCCGTGCACTGCGTGGTTTTCGGCACTTACAGATCTGTGCTCTGTGCTGGAAGGCCTGGAGCCAAGCCCGTTGCTTGTACACCTGAAACGTGTGGAGTCCTTCCGGCAGATTGCAGATTTGTATAAATAATGGCCTTTTGTTGGCCGCATTCTGTCTTGATTTCCTCAGTTGTTCTTCATCAGTGAACATGAAGGTATTTAAGGTTTACCAACAAGATACATTTACACCTCCTATTTCTGCTTCCAAGTCGATAGCAGATGCTACTATCTTTGATGCCAAAGTTCCCTGTAGATGGATTTTTGTACCAAGAGAATATTTTTGAAAAGATTTGTAGATATGGTAATTTTTATTTGCTCCTTAAAATGTAAATTTCTGGAATACTTAACTGGTTTATTTACTTTTTATATTGTACTTGAATTAAGCATTTCGAAGCATTCCGTGTGACATTCTTAGTAGAGGAGGATTAGAAGAGATCACATTTCAAGTTAAATAGAAATTTTTAAATTATTAGCCTTTCCCTAAAAAAGAGCGAAGACCAGCTTTTATACTTGAATGTTTAATGAGAAAATATGAGATGATTTCTCTCTTAGTTAGGATAGCTACTTTTATATTAGAAAGTCTATACTGAATTATTTTTTTATCCGAACATTTACGTTGTTCTAGATATTCTAAAGACTGCATGTGGTGGGTCGTCCCTGCTCTCTGCGTGGAGCTTATACTGTTTTCTCACTCACAACTGATTTCTACGTGTTTTACGTTCATGGACTTTCAACTAAAATATCTCCTAAGCCTATTATGTTTTTGGTTTTGTTTTTGAGATGTGAATGTTAAGCATATGTTTAGGTAGCATTAGAATTGCTTGCGTGTATTTTAAATAAATTTGGCTTATATGATTTTACCAAGGAAACATTGAATGCAAGGGGCGCCTGGGTGGCTCTGTCGGTTGAGCCTCCGACTTCAGCTCGGGTCATGATCGTGCTGTTTGTGAGTTTGAGCTGTGCTGACAGCTCAGAGCCCAGAGCCTGCTTGCAATTCTGTCTCCCTTTTGTCTGCCCCTCCCCTGCTTGCACTCTGTGTGTCTCTCTCTCAAAGATAAACAAACATGGAAACAAATTAAACGTGATATTTATGTTAATATTTTCTTTTAAGTTTAACTTATTTAAGTAATCTCTACACCTGATGTGGGGCTTGAACTTCTGACTCTGAGATCAAGAGTCACCTGCTCCTTTGACTCAGCCAGCCAGACACCCTGATATTTATGTGAAAATTTAAACAATTCAAATAAAGCTAATAGTTGATACCAGTAAAGTCAACCAGTCCCATTACTTCAGTGCTGCACAGCCAACCCCAGAGGTCGCGAAACAACAGTCCCAGAAGATGAACTGACAGGTAACACGACTGAGCGACACGGGGGCATATTTTAGGCCAGGAGATCTCAAGCGTTGCTGAATGTTAGAGTCTCCTAGGGTGCTTTAAAACCTGCAGGTTTGGGGCGCCTGGAGGGTCAGTCAGTTCAGCATCTGACTCTTGGTTTTGGCTCAGGTCATGATCTCACGGTTTGTGGGATTTAGCCCCATGTCGGGCGCCTTGCAGAGCATGGAGCCTACTTGGGATTCTCTCTCCCTCTCTCTCTTTCCCTTCCCTGCTCATGCTCGCTCGCTCTCTCTCTCTCAAAATAAATAAACGCCAAAAAACCAAAACAAAACCACTCCAGGTTTGAATGCTTATAACAAGGACTTCCAAATGTTAAGGCCTCCCTCCGTCTTTTCTGAGCTCCACAGGGGACGCCCTCGTGCAGCTGGCCTAACAGCCAGGTGTCCGAGATAGACCTGTAAAAGGACCCCAGAGCTGGTTTGGGGCCAGAGGCATTGACCCCTTTGGGAGCTTGTTCTCGGGCCCTGCTCACTGCTGCCATAAAGGATGAAATGTGCCCGGATTCAGGAGCCGAGACCATGCAGGTTTTTCTGGTTCATGCTTCGTCTGTGTGTGGCTGTCGGGGAAATCTTGACCTCCCTGGGCTCATCTACTGAACTAGGGATTTTCACGGCAAGATCTCCCAGCTTGGATATTCCTTTTAAAATAATAGTAACTTAATGTCATTTTAGTTTTAGATTTTAGAGTCTTTTCATTTCGAATACAGTCTTCCGAAATTTATGGTTTGGTGTTTTGATGGGTTGTATTAATATAACTACTAACCATCTTTAAAATCCTTTCTAAAGAGGAAAGAGCTGTTTCTTCCTCAGAGGTTAGCAGATCGTTGTAATCAGTGCCATAAGGTATTTTCATTGAATTTTATTATTTGCAAATGAAAATTTTCTCAGATGACCTCTCTCTTCTGGATACTAGTTGTGGACTGGGCGTGTAGAATGTTGTCTGTCCTTTATAACTTGTAGGAAATCTTAAGGTGGAGTTGCTAACTTTATTTGCAGTTGCAGAAGGAAGCCAAGAGAGAACCAGTAATTACTCCTTTAACACATTATCACTTTCTAAGTAGTTCTGAATATAAGCATATATTGGACGCAATTAGGATAAACTGTGTATAATGAATTCAGAACAGAAATTACAACTTTTAACACATTTTGTTTTGTGCTGTTGCTTTCATTCTTCTCTAGCCCCGTGAAGACTGATTGGGTGGCTATATTTTTCTATCTCCAAATGGGTTCTTTACAAGGGTAAAAGAAGTTTTTTCTTTCATGTTAGCTTAAAGTTCAATTTTTAAAAAATTTAAATTTTTAAAAAATGTTCATTTTTGAGAGAGAGAGAGAGAGAGAGACAGGATGAGCAGGGGCAGGGGAGAGAGGGAATCACAGAATCCAAAGCAGGTTCCAGGACTTGAGCTGTCAGCACAGAGCTAACGGGACTCGAACTCATAAGCTGTGAGATCATGACCTGAGCCAAGTCGGACGCGTAACCGACTGAGCCTCCCAGGTACCCCTAAAAGTTCAGTTAAAAAGTTTTGGTTTATGACAGTCTGGTTATTTTTGTATGCAGTAAATTTATGAAGGTCATTTGCACAATTCGTCTTGGAAGATATCTCTAAAAGTTAAATCTGTGAGTGGAATCAGAAGAAGCACTTGGGCCGAGAAGGAGAAGAGACGAGGGATGGGCGAGGGCGTGGAGGGAAGGAGGCAGTCGCAGCGTGAGAAGCAGGGCGAAGGCAGCAGTGTCGCTCCTCCCCGAGCGGCTGTGCGACGCCTCCCTGGCGCTGCGGGGCTTGCTCAGTCCAGGTGTCACAGCCTCAGGAGGGACTCCCCATGTGGGATCAGGTGTTAGGAATTTCCTGGAAGTTCTGGAGCTTGAGACCTGCGTGGGGTCAGGGTTTGTATGTGGCAGATACCCCTGCCCTGCTCACAGCTGCAGACCAGGGCTTGGCAATGGTCTGTGACAGCAGGAGCTCCTGTTTCCTGCGGAGAAGTACGTTTGATCAAGAAAACAGACTGTATTCCAAAGAAGTCACCAAATTGGTCTCTCTGTATTGGTATTGAATTGTTAAGAGCATAGTGTAAAACAAGTTTTTTTAATGTTTATATTTGAGAGAGAGAGAGAGAGAGAGAGAGAGAGAGCGCGCGCGCGCGCGCAAGTGGGGGAGGGGCAGAGAGAGAAGGACTCAGGACTCACAGAATCTGAAACAGGTTCCAGGCCCTGAGCTGTCAGCAGAGCCTGATGCAGGGCTTGAACTCACGAAGTGGAGATCATGACCTGATTCGGCCGCTTAACCGACTGAGCCACCCAGGCACCCATCTTTTGCCCCTTTTTTAGTAACTATCAAACACACCAGTGGAATTGTCTCTTCAGGGTTAGTCAAAGGCAAGGATCCAGGTCAAGTTCTTTAATACATCAAACATTCAGAAACAAAGAGTAAGACTAATATAAATAGCAAAAACAAAGTATTGAATTAAGAAGCACAAAGACCATTGCTGAGATCATTAAGTTTCACTTCATGGACTCCAGACGGAGAAAACCCAGCTCCGCCCGGGTCGTCATTAGGTGTGCATAGAGGGCTCGGGAGAAATGTCTGATGGGAAGCGAACTCGGGTCTGAGGTGGACCACAGAAAAGACAGCCAAGCAGGGACAGTTTCGCGTATGGCACATAAGGGTTATGTGTCCCTTTATAATTGATGTCGTCCTTGTCACTTGCAGAAGCAGCTGGGGAAAAGGGAAGTGTCAGCACAGTTGTTACCCGATGGCTCTAGGACCCCAGAATACTTCTTTAAAAGGGTCAGCCAGAAAAGGAGACTTCCGTTCATCTAATGAATATATTACCTTGAAATTTCTAAGATTTTTGTGATAGCCTAATAGTCTAGGTATTTTATGCGTTTGACATCCTTGCAGGTTTCCCTCAGTATTTTGGGCTTCTAGAGAAGGAAAATCTTCTCTATTTCCTACTTGTAAGCCCTGTGCCCTTTATCAGAGGTCTTGGAGATGAGAAGATCTTATTTCCAGGTCGTCGGGCAAACTTTGATCCCTGGGAGAAGAGAAGAGACCAGAATTCCTTTCAAGCCCACTGGGCTGCTGCGGAGAGCTCGCTTTCTTCTCCATTGTTTTCTCTGGCTGAGTTCTTCCCTGTTCTTCCGTGGTGGTTTCAAAAATAAAGGGCAGAAAGAGTGATAGCCTGGTGACGTGATTGGCCCTAGGGTCTTCATGACGTCAGGTGTGTCCCAGCAGACTGGGAGCAAGCCCCAGGATGACAGTTCGGCGATTTACCGCACGCACGCAGGAGGCCAGGAGAGCCATGAAGGGCAGAGCGGAGAGTGAGGCAGGGCGCTCCAGGAAGGACCCCAGTGCCCACCAGAAATTGGCACTAAGCAGCAGACAGCTGCTGACTTTGTAATCAAAGTCAGCCCTGGTTGGTCTGGCTGGAAGAATTTCAGTCATCTGACTGCGTTCAGGCTGCAAGGGACGCTGCGGATTCGAGTTCTGAATTCTCAGCTGTGGGGGGAGGGGTGTTTGGGTACCAAGTCTTCGTAGAGAACACAGAGCTGCTCCTGAGAGAGTTTCTCTTGTGTAAAAATCTCGCTCCTCAGTCCTCCTGATTCAGTGAATGGCAGTTCCGTCCTTCTGCTTGCCCGGGCCAGTGCCGCCTCTTTCTCCCAACTGTTCAGTCTGCTGGAGAATCCCATCGCTGCGTCCTTCCCAGTGTATGGGAAACGGCATACTTGGCACCGTCTCGGTGGCTACCACCCTGGGCTTAAGCCCCGCCATTATTTTATATTCTTATTTTTTTAATGTTTTTATGTTTGTTTATGTTTGAGAGAGAGAGAGAGAGAGAGGCAGCAGAGAGAGAGAGAGAGACAGAGGGAGACATGGAATCTGAAGCAGGCTCCAGGCTCTGAGCTGGCAGCCCAGAGCCCCATGCAGGGCTTGAATTCACAAACCATGAGATCGTGACCTGACCCGAAGTCAGACGCTTCATTGACTGAGCCCCCCAGGCGCCCCCAGAACGGTCCTCTTAGATGTGTGAGTCACTGTGGCTGCTCTGTGACTCCCTCCCCACTTCCCGCAGAGTCCCCGAGGCTCCCGGCAGGCCCACTCCTTCCCCTGTGCCTTTGCGTTTGCTCCTCCTTCCACCTGGAGGGGTCTTGACCAAGTCTTTGTAGGCCTTGCCGTCTTACTGCTTTTAGGTTTCTGTTCAAATGTTTATTTGACTTGCTCAGACTGTAAAATGGCACACTCCCCCGCCCTCCCCGCTGTCTCACTTCCTTCCTGCAGCTTGCCACCGAGGTGCGTTGTGCGCTGTCATCCGATCAGGACGCAGGCCGCAGGGACTCGGTCTGGCCCCGCTGTGGCCCCTCATCTGGCGCAGTATGCAGCCCTGCACTGCAGGCGAAGGGGAGAATCAGTGGAGTTGTAGGTTCCCGCCAGGGAAGGCTGTGAAGCCCGAGGCGAAAGGTCCGACGTGTTCGTGTTGTGTCCGCCACCCGTGCCCGGCTGAGGGGCTGGCTCTCCCGCCATGGCGTGTCGTTCTGGCCGAACTCGTCGTGCCCAGCTCCTGGCCGGTCTGGTCCGAGGCCTGCTGAGCGCACTGGGCTTGCTTGAGCCCTGCTGCTAGATGCGAGGAGTCGCCGGTACCCGAGGCGGTGCACGTGGCGGTTCTCTGGGGTCGCGGGGTTCAGTGTGTGTGGTGTTCGGGCCCGTAGTCCTCGCTCGGACTCTAACCCCACCGGGTGAACTGCTGCTGCCCCCTCCGTCTGGCTGGGAACGTTCTGAATTCTCTTGTATGGAGTGTAATAGTAGTAGGGGGGAGGCGAGCAGAGATTGCAAGGTCATAGCTGAATCGGATTCGGCGTTAAGTGTGATACAGGCTCAGATCTCTGTCCTCACGCTGGTCATCTGACAGTGCTTATGGAGGAGAAGCCCCCAGATAGGATGCTGTTTATGGGAAACAGGCATTTTCCTGCAGGGATTTCGTGCCAGAGGAGAATTCCTTCCCAGTGGAGGCAGAGCCGTGCCATGCTGGAGGGAGTGTGGAGGCTGTGAGCGGGGCTGAAAGCCATCTGTGGAGGGGGGGGGGCAGTTTACATGCACGTTATCCTGGAATTGCATAAAAGGCAGCGATTTATGGGAAAAGACTTTAAATCAAATGTGATATCGCAGTTCTCCATACGTGTCGCTGGTGAGTTGAACCCACTACTCTTAGCAGATATTGTTTTTATGTGCTTGGAGTCAGAGCACTTCTGTAAAGCTCAGCTTTTAGAAAATGTATGTTACACAAAAATAAATTCAAAATGGATGAGACCTCAATGTGAGACAGGAAACCATCAAAATCCTAGAGGACAACACAGGCAGCAACCTCTTTGACCTCGGCCAGAGCAGCTTCTTACTAGACACGTCGCCGGAGGCAAGGGAAACAAAGCAAACATGAACTGTTGGGACCTCATCAGGATAAAAGCCTGAGCACAGTGAAGGAACCAGTCAGCAAAACTAAAAGGCAGCCTATGGAACGGGAGAAGTTATTTGCAAGTGACAGACCTGATAAAGGGTTAGTACCCAGAATCTATAAAGAACCTAACTCTCAACACCCAAAACCAGATATTTCAGTTAAGAAATGGGAAGAAGGTATGACTAGATATTTTTCCAAAGAAGACATCCAGGTGACTAACAGGCACATGGAAGGATGCTCAGTATTGCCCATCATCAAGGAAACACAAATGAAAACCACGATGAAATACTACCTCACGCCTGTCAGAGTGGCCAACATTAACGGCTCAGGCAACCACAGATGCTGGCGAGGATGCGGAGAAAGGGGAACCATTTTGTACTGCTGGTGGGATTGCAAACAGCTGTTCTGGAAAACGGTGTGGAGGTTCCTCAGAAAATTACAAATAGAACTACCTTATGAGCCAGCAATTGTACTACTAGGTAATTACCCAAAGGATACAAAATACAGATTTTAAGGTACAGTACCTGCACCCCGAAGTTTACAGCAGCTCTATTAACAATAGCCAAGCTATGGAAAAAGCCCGAATGTCCATCAGCTCATGAATGGATAAAGAAGATGTGGTATATATATAAAATGGAACATTACCCAGTCATCAAAAAGAATGAAGTCTTGCCATTTGCAGCAATGTGGATGGAGCTAAGCAAAATAAGTCAGTCAAGAGAAAGACAAATACCATATGACTTTTCTAATGTGGAATTTAAGAAACACAACAGATGAACATATGGGAAGGGGGGAAAAGAGAGAGAGAGAGAGGAGAAACAAACCATAAGAGACTCTTAACTATAGAGAACAAATGGAGGGTTGATAGAGGACCTTGGGGGTGGGAGGTGGGCTAAATGGGTGATGGGGATTAAGGAGGGCATTTGTGATGTGCGCTGGGTCTCGTGTGTAAGTGATGAATTACTAAATTCTATTCCTGAAACCATTATTACACTATATGTTAACTAACTAGAATATAAAATACAGACCGAGATTTGGAACTGTTGTCCTTACACCTGCCTACACTGCACTGTTGCTTGTTTCTAGAAGCAGAGGTCATGGCCACCCCGAGAATGAAAGTTACACCTAGCAGTAAAGAATTGTATTTTAGATTGAATTCTTAAAAATTATCCCTGTGTGATTTACTTCCGTTGACTATGTTGGATAGATAAATTCACTCTTAAGCAAGTTCAAGGATTTAGTGCCCCAGTATAGATGCGGTCTCCTTGTCCCCTTCCTCCTCCTCATGATCATCATTGTCTTCCTGGGCCCGGTTTTCCATTTGTAAAATACAGGAGATTGTCTCCAGAGGCCAAGAATAACAGCAGCCGCTGTGTCTGGTAACGACGCTAGGTACACTTACGTGGGTGCTCTCCTGTAACCCCGCCGCCGTGTTTGTTGGTCTCCACGTTATGAATAATAATAAGAGCTAACGTTTATCAAGGGCTTTCCCTGTGTGGGGCACTGTTTTACTGCTTTATATGGATTAACATAGTCCTCATGATGGCCTCCTGGGGCAGGTGTTACAATCTTCAATTTATAGGTGTAGAAACTGAGGCAAGGGAGGTTAATTAGGTCGTTCAAATTTACGTGCTAAGTGGCAAAGCAAGAACTTCAGATCCTTGACACTGGGCCCATGCTAGCATAAATTTTATGATTCTGGTAAAATTGGAATGCTTCTCATTGCTGAGACTAGAATCCATTTGGATTTTTGAGTATTAAGATTGATTGTAGTAGCCTAATTTCGACATCGAATATTAGTTTCACGAAAGTCCTTTTGTGACTTTTACCACATTGAAAGTGGAATATTACCTACTATGTCTATCACACTTAGCGTCAGGATTGTTTTATTTTTACATTTTTTAAAGTAGGCTTCATGCCCAGCGCAGAGCCCCGCGCTGGGCTTGGACTCACCACCATGAGATCAAGACCTGAGCTGACATCAAAAGTCAGATGCTTAACCGACTGAGCCACCTCGGCACCACAGGAATTTTTTTTATTGAGGTGAAATTCATATAACACGAAGTTAACCGTTTTAATGTGTTCAGTTCAGTGACATTTAGTACAATTCACAGTATTGTGCAACCACCGTCTTTATCTAGTTCTAAAACATTGTCTTTACCCTGAGATGACACTCTGGTCCCTATTAAACACTCCCTTCCTATTTCTTCCTCCTTCAACCCCTGCCAACAGCCACTAGTCTGCTTTGTGTCTCTATGTATTTACCTATTTTGGATATTTCATATAAAAATCCTGTAATACATGACCTTTCGTGTCCAGCTTCTTTTACTGCCTCTCTGTGGTAGCAAATATCAGTGCCTCGTTCCTTTTTATTACTGTACATTATTCCATTGTATGGATATAGTGTATTTTATTTCTTCATCTCTTGATGGACTTGTGGGTTTCCACTTGTTAGCTACTGTGAATAGTGCTATTTTCTTTTATTTTTTTAAGTTTATTTATTTTGAGAGAGAGAGTGCGAGCGAGCAAAAGTGAAACAGCACGCGGGGGAGAGGCAGAGAGAAGGAGAGACAGAATCCCAAGCAGACTCTGCACCATCAGCGCAGAGCCTGACTCAGGGCTCAAAGCCACCAACTGAGAGAGATCATGACCTGAGCTGAGATCAAGAGTCGACACTTAGCCTACCGAGCCACCCAGGTGCCCCTGAATAGTGCTGCTTTCCACATTTGTGTGCAAGTATGTATTTGAATACCTTTTTTTAAACTTCTTTTGGGTGCATTCCTAGAAGTAGAATTGCTAAGTCATTCTGTGTTTAACTCTTTAAGGAACTGCCCAAGTGTAGCGGCTGGACCATCGCACGTTAGAACAATAGGCTGTTTTCATTGGTCTGGTGTTTATCAGGACCGTCCTACGTGCCGGGGCATCCTACTAAAGAAGCCCTTCGCAGGTATCACCTCACCGAATCCTTACCAAAGCTGCTGTAGGTGTCTTGCTCTGCCAGTGTGGAGACCCAGTGCGTGGGTGGCCCGAGGTCATAGCGCCACCGTGAAGACCGTCGAGCCCAGTCTTTTCGGCACGTGCCGCGTGTTCCGCTGATGTGAGGCAAGATGGTTTCCGGTGGTGCGGAGACCCAGAATTACATGGCACTGAATCATCTGGTAGAAAAGGTATTTTCTTACACGTTTTGTCTTTCTTATGAGTGGAAGTCTGCTCTGATACCATTCCAGCACTTCATAGCCCCTCCTACCATCTTCTCATTTTCTCAAGAGCGGGCCTCACCTGCGCACCTTGGGCAGGCACCAGCATCCAGCCAGAATGTAACCACAGTGCTGTCTGCAGAGCGTGCGTTTTGGGTTATCTTCCATTCGTGTCCATACTACTGCGTTTCTATTTAGGGTAGTACATTGGAAATTTGAATTATAAAAAGCGATTCACTTCAAAGAAAACAGCTCATACTGTAAGTGGAGTTTACCCACTTCCACCTTAACCCAGCACACCTACACTGCCTGTGTGCTCTGTGTTCTGTGCCGCACACGCACTGGGCCACGTGAAGGTGCTCCACACAGGAGCAGGTTGAGCCGTATGTAGTGAGTTCAGGGATTTATGCCCAGTGCTGTGGCATCACAGAGGGGGCACTTCCCTGGGTGGGGACAAGAAGGGAGAGGGTGTTAGATTATATGTCTGGATACAGACTGATTCTGATTATACCAGGTCCCTAATGCATTTTGAAAGTTGATCTTTTGGGTTCAGATGAAAAGGACCATCTCCTGCATCCGTTCGGTTTGCTATTATTTTTGTTTTATTGAGTTAAGAGAATATGATGAAGGTCTTCAGTGGGTTGCTCACCTGATTGTCAGGAGACATTCATTGCTATCTGTAGAGGCGCTCCGAGTGCACTCCTGGAAAGGCATGTACGCAGGCGTTTGGGCGCTGAGTGTTGGGGCTCATGCAGCCTGCTCTGGGAACCACGCAGGCTGTGTGGAATGGGTGACCGAAGACCTGAGTGTTCGAGTAGGGGTTTGCCGGCTTTGGGAGAGGAATGCGGGGGATGCCTTTCAGTCGAATAGGGTTTGTAAAGGGGTCTTTGTGAATTTGATAGAATTTTTCCCACTTTAAGTTTGCACAGGCAGAGAATCCAACTTTTTTTCTTCTGGTGCCTTCCAATTTTCCTTTCATCTTTGCCCATATTAGTGCTTTGATGGATCTGTTCAGAAAGCAACAGGGTTCCCGTTTGAAGACCGGCTGGGTCTTGTTTGATTTTTTTTTTTTTAAGCCATACTTAGGCTTCCAGAATGGAGAAAATTACTAATGTATTCATGTATCAAGAGGGAGCAGAAGTGTGAGTGTCTGTAAACATTGTTTTAATAAGAAGGACTTTTATTTTTCAATTAAAAAATTTTTTTTAATGTTTTTTATTTATTTTTGAGAGACAGAGAGAGATAGCATGATCAGGGGAGGGTCAGAGAGAGAGGGAGATACAGAATCTGAAGCAGGACTCCAGGCTCTGAGCTAGCTGTCAGTACAGAGCCCCATGTGGGGCTCGAACCCACAAACCATGAGATCATGACCTGAGCCAAAGACGGAGGTTTAACTGACTGAGCCACCCAGGTGCCCCTAAGTAGGTCTTTTAAAAATGGCCTATGGGTGGCTCAGTTGGTTAAGCCTCTGACTTCGGCTCAGGTCAGATCTCACGTTCGTGGGTTCAAGCCCCACGTCGGGCTCTGTGCTGACAGCCAGCTCAGAGCCTGGAGCCTGCTTCCAGTTCTGTGTCTCCTTCTCTCTGACCCTCCCCCTCTCATGCTCTGTCTCTCTCAGTATCAAAAATAAATAAAACACTAAAAAAAATAAAAATAAAATAAAAATGGCCTATGATTCTCCTAATGTTATTTTCTTTTACCTCAGAGATGATGTGAAACTGTGCCTGGATCACACAATTACAATGCCTCTGCGGCAGTTCCGTGTATGCCCATTAGCTCCCAGAGTCCATAGCGCTCTTGAATTCTGCTTGTAGAAACAGGAACCTGCCAAAAATCCAGAGTAATATTTAGACAGTATAATCAATACTCGGAACATTTATTCCAGTGTGTTTAACTGGAGTGAGTGATGATATGGAAATACGTAAAAAAGCTAAATTTTGAATAAAAATCTTAAACATTGTGTGTTTTTGCTTTTAACTGAGCCTACTCGTTGTCTCTTATGTTTCAGTCTCTGACCTCTGCCTTTATGAACAGGAATGTAAAAAAATGCACCTCTCATCAGTTCTGATTATTGCCAGTTTTATTTGTTATTATTGGCCCTGATAACATATTTTAGGGCATCTTTCCTTTCTTTTCTTGTTATACAAAGTTTCATACATTTACCATATATCTTTTCAAATTAAGAAGAAAAAAGTAATAGAATGCTTGCTCATATCTGTCAATCAGATCTATGTAATTCACTATAATGAGATTTTTTTCTTCCTTCATCAAGTTTTGCCCCCTTCCATTAGTTTTTAAAAAATGCTTGTTTGTGTTTTTAGAGCAGGGGAGGGGCAGAGAGAGAGGGAGAGAGAGAACGTGGGGCTCAATCTCACAACTGTTAGTGAGATCGCAACCCGCGCAGATATTGAGAGTTGGACACTCAACTGAATAAGTCACCCAGGCGCCCCTCCATTATTTTTCTTGAAGCATTTTTACTTATTACATTGTTCTTACATGAATGGCAAGATGTAAGACTTGTATTATATGATTATTAAAAATTGATTACTTAGAAATCCAGAGCCACACATGAATCAAGTCAAATGATTTCTTTAAAGGTTAAGAGATGGGGCGCCGGGGCGGCTCAGCTGGTTAAGCACCGACTCTTTGTTTCAGCTCAGGTTATGATCTCAGGGTTTGTGAGTTCCAGCCCCGTGTTGCGCTCTGTGCTGGTAGCATGGAGCCTGCTTGGGATTCTCTTTCTCTCCCTCTCTCTCTACCGCTCCCCAACTTGCGCTATCTCTGTCTCAAGATAAATAAAGCTGAAAAAAAAAAAAGAGAGAGAGAGAGAAAGAAAAATCCTTAAAAAAAAGGAAGGGTGAAGAGGTGAGGGCTGACTTGTTCATGTTGATTACTGTATCCTAATTCTAATAGGAGAAAGGAAAGTTATAAATCCTAGTGACCCCCATGGCTCACCTGCCCTTTGGAAAACTGAGTTTTCCTTAAGTTTTGATTGTTTTGTTAAACATGCATTCTTTAAACACCCCTACAGACTATGGTTGTAATATCCAGCATATAAATTATATGATTATATTAGAGAGGACTTTGTTGTCAGTGTGAGCAAGTCTTCCCTTGTTGGCATGGCTCTTGTATTTGCTTAGTTTGGTTTTTGTGCAGGGACCGCAGGTTTGGCCGGATCAGGCGTGGGGTGCAGCAGCTGAACGAGGCGCTCAGTGAAGTGTTATTCAGTCTGAAGGATTTGTCCTCTTTCTATTTAAAAAACAGATGTGCTATAAGAAATAATATCACATGGTATTTAATGTTAGTTGAACAGTTAGCCATAGATGACCATGTTAAGAGCGTCTGCAGTTTGTCCCTCATTATAAAGGACATGCCATTGAGAGGCTTGCAGTCTAGTGGAGGAGACACGTTGAAAAATTATTTTTAAAGTTTCCTTAATAACATGTATACACAGTTTAAAAAACAGCATTGCAAGGTTTATTGTGAAAAACGTCAGTTCCCATTCCATCACTCCTTGCCCATGACTTCTAGTCCCTGGAGACATCCATTTTCATTTCTTAATGGTTTATTCTGGTACTTAAGTCCATATTTCTAAGTGACATGATTATGTTGCTATTTTTGCATTTTTCATATTTAGACTGTATCTATTAACTCCACTATGTAAAAGTTAACTCTATGGTACTGCCCTGTCTTACAGTTCATTTCCTCTCTCTTGTCTCCTTATGTCTTAAGGTCAAGTCAACATTCACCGTTTATATTAGTGGGACTATATAACTGTATTTGAGACATGAACTATTAATATATTTTCTTAATATGCAACTTTTGCTTATCCAGGAGTTGATAATTGCCTCATTGTTATACTTTTAAAAATGTATATATCAACAATTTATCCTCTGATAGAACTGTATAGTTGCTCTCAATAAGGAGGAACCCAACACTTAAATCGATTTCTAGTGAACGTTTTTCATGTTCATGGTTGCTCACCATCTTTTGAATAGCCTTTCTATGTTTAGTGAAATGCTTACATTTAAAAGGTCTGGGGGTGCTTGGGTGGCTCAGTCAGTTAAGCATCTGACTTTGGCTCAGTCATGATCTCATAGTTTCTGAGTTCAAGCCCCATGTTGGGCTCTGTACTGACAGCTCAGAGCCTGGATTCTGCTTCTGATTCTGTGTCTCTCTCTGTCTCTTTGCCCCTTCACTGCTCGTGCTTGGTCTCTCTGTTTCTGAAAAATAGATAATCATTAAAACAATTTTTTTTAAATTCTGCCACAATTCAGAATTCAGAACTCACATCCTTAGCCTCTCTTGCTACTAGGAAGTAGGCAGGTGACTTAAATTCTTTCATTTAGACTGATCATAGCAGATTTTGATCTGGAATGAAACATGTTGCTCGTTTCAGCATTTCTGTGGCTTGGCAGCAGTAGTTGAGTCCCTGGTCATAGTTGGAATCCCTCTGACTGCTCTTTATTCTGCACGTCTTTACTCTCATGACTTGGTGCATCCATGTAGTAAAACTTCTTAAACCATCATTCTTAGAATTATTCTGGTCTCAAACTCAACTTTCTGAATCCATGTCTTATGTCTTTATGGTTGGTTTAGTTTGTTTGTTTCTTTGTTTTTGGTGGGACACATTCTTCAGCTTTTTAGGAAGGATGCAAGAGAGGTAAGTCTTCCTCTTATCAGATATCAGAAAGGTGCCATTTCTACCATTCCACTTGGTTGGTTGTTTTGGCTGAATAGAGAATACTAGATTGGGAATAATTTTCCCTCAAAAGCTGTTGTTCTGTCATCCTCTCTGCCTCCAGTATTTCTGTGAAGTCCAGTAAATCATCCTTTATATGTCATCTATGTTTTTCATGTCTGGTGACTTTAGAAGCTTTTTATTTTTCTGATTTCTAAAATATTGACGAGCTTTGGAGTTGGTATTTTTCTGTTCATATTGCTGGACCCATCCAGTGTGAAACTCAATTTTGGAATTTTTTTTGTAATTTCCTTATTTTGATTTCTCTGCTCTTACTATTTGGAAATCTTATTAGTTGGATGATAGAAATCCTAGATTAATCCTTTATTTTTTAAACCATTTCCTCTGTCCCCTTTTCATCTTTTTTGTTCTAATTGGTAATTTGTTCTAATTGGTAATTCCTGGTAGGTAGTCTTAATTTATTTTCCAGCTGTTCTGGTGAATTTTTTATTTCTGTTTTCTTAGTTTCACTTTCTGTGAACTTGTTCACTAAATTTGCTTTTTTATATACCATCTTATTCTTATTTCATGGATGCAGTAGTTTATCTCACTGAAGAGCATTTTAGGATCTTTGTTTTTGAAGACTTACTTTGTGTTTCCTTTAAGACCTCAGTCTTCACTGTCTTTCCTGTTGGGTGTTCTGGAAATGTTTGGTGATCATTGGCTTTCTGTTCACATGCCACCGTTAGCTGCAGAACAACAGAAAGCTAAGAACCGTTAGAAAGCTTTGTGCACTTGAACAGGTATGTCCACTGGTGGGCCTGGATGATGGGTGGGGGGTATCAAGCCATGTTGTTTGAGGACCTTCAGGTGTTATCTCTTGTTGTCCCTAGCTCCCCGCCCCCACCCCCCAGTAATCCAGAGAGGAAATCAGGACATCTGGAGGCTGAGTGTGTGTGTGTGTGTGTGTGCGCGCGCGTGTGTGTGTGTGGTGTGTGTGTATGTGTGTATGTTGTACATATACGTTTTCATTTAATCCTCCCTTTTGCACGGACTCCTTTCTATTGCCAACCTCTCCAGATGGTAATCCTCTTGACTTCTGACAGGATCGGGGTGAGGATTAGGAAGGAGGGTGCCCTGAGCTGCTCACTACAGATATTTCACCCAGCCCGCTGCCACCCTCAGATTCGTGAGTCATTGGGGTTCTGAGTTTTAATTAGCTTGCTTCTTGTCCTCTCACCTAGAACAAATTAAAACTTTAATTATCACTTGTCTATCTGCTTTTCTCCTTCCAAATTTTTTTTGACATCTTATCTGCTATCATCTTAAGTTTTCTTTGTCCTTGTGGGTTTTTGTTTTAGAAGAGTTTCTTTATTCCTTTAACAGGGTTCTATGAGGGAGTAGAGAGAAATGTGAGTATTTAATCTGACATGTTTACTAGAAATCTCTACAAAGACATTTTTAATCAGTTTTTTTCTCACCAACCTGTTGTCCACTTACGAGGTTCTCACAGGGTGTGGTACCCCGCAATACGCTAGGAATTTTCAGTGGCACAAGGAATTTGTAGCCTAAGAATAAACATATGAATAAATAAATTGAACAGCTCAACTGGAGTGTCCTCGCTGGCTGGGAGCCTGGCCTGAGGAGGCCGGGTGAGGCGGGGGTGGTGGCCTCTGTTTAGAGGAGCCGGAAAAGCCTCCTGGAGCTCAGGAAGTGCTGCTCAGGGGAACCGGCCCCCGAGCTGTGTTCAAGACCCAGCGAAGGCGAGGCCAGGAGTAGGAAAGCCAGGCAGGCTCTCTTACCATCCAGAGGAGAAGTCAGTGCCCTTGTTTGGAAAAAATTCCCTAGCGAAGGGGAACTAAGAGGAGCGTCTTGTTGAAAGAGATACTACAAAGGACGAAACATTTGGAGGTTAATTGTATGTGAGAGCAGACGTTTTAAAGACTTAGGTCAAAGATGATCCTAGTGTTTTAAATTTTAAGGATATACTGAATCCAGTGGATACATTCTGTAATAAAATTATTAAAGCAAGTCTATAAGTAGGTGACATTTTTCTGGGTTGCCCTGTGCTTTAGGAGGTAACAAAGGACAACTTAAGTAAAACACTTAAAGCTTATGTTTAGTCAGAAAAGAAATTTCTGACCATAGACCTGGGTTTATAAAAATTGTAGGCAGTCTTTGCCAGTGGTTTTCCAGATGCGGAGAGCGGTGTGTGCCCCCCGGAAGACCCCTCAGGATCCAGTAAGTATGGCAGGGAGTACAACAGTGAGGATGACAGTGACGGCAGTGAGCATGACAGTGAGTACGGCAGTGAGTACAATAGCAAGTACCACAATGAGTATGATAGTGCGTATGGCAGTGAGCACGGCAGTGAGTACGGCAGTGAGTACGACAGTGAGCATGGCAGTACGACAGTGAGTACGGCAGTGAGCACGGCAGTGAGCACGGCAGTGAGTACGACAGTGAGTACGGCAGTGAGCATAGCAGTACGACAGTGAGTACGGCAGTGAGCACGGCAGTGAGCACGGCAGTGAGTACGACAGTGAGCATGGCAGTACGGCAGTGAGTACGGCAGTGAGCATGGCAGTACGACAGTGAGCACGGCAGTGAGCACGGCAGTGAGTACGACAGTGAGCATGGCAGTACGGCAGTGAGTACGGCAGTGAGTACGGCAGTGAGCATGGCAGTATGGCAGTGAGTACAACAGTGAGTACAGCGGTGAGTATGACAGTGAGTACAGCAGTGAGCACGGCAGTGAGTCTGACAGTAAGACAGTGACGATGGCAGTGAGCACGGCAGTGAGTACGATAGTGACGACAGCAGTGAGCACGGCAGTGAATGCGACAGTACAACAGTATGACAGTGGGCACGGCAGTGAGTCCAGCAGTGAGTGTGACAGTGAGTATGATGATGAGTACAGCAGTGGGCACGGCAGTGAATACGGCAGTACAGCAGTGAGTACGATAGTGAGTACAGCAGTGAGTATGACAGTGAGTATGACAATAAGACAGTGAGTACGACAGTGAGCACCAGAGCAGCAGCAGTGCCCGAAGTCCCACCTGCCTCCATCTTATCCCGTCAAATGTTCTGACGACGGTCTCTTGAAAATTGGTAATAAGAATCATGGCGAAGCCTGGAGCAACGTCAGAGCTCCTAGAAAGCGGAAAGGGCGTCACTTGAGGCAGGAGGCCTCACTCGTGTCTGTGTTTACATGTAGTTCTTAACAATAAGGCTGGAACTAAAAGTACTCTCTGATGAGTGTCTCGCGGCCCCAAGCCGACAGCAGCGCAGCGGCGGCGCGGCCCCCGAGCAGGTCAGCCTTCCGTCGTGCTCTGGCTCCGCTGCAGCGTCAACTGAGGCGGCAGCGTCCTGGGGTCTGTCCGTGGGGCCTGGTGCCAGGGCCAGCGTGAAACCAAGAACAACAACCGCAGACTGTCGGAGTCATTACAACAAAAGTCAAGTGTGTAGTCTGATGTGTCAGGAATAAAAAGTAAGAGTCCCATTTATTTGGCCCGCGTTTTGTGTTCAGGTCGCTTACGTAACGGTACATGTGGTCTTTCAGAGTGATCGTGCGCTCTCGCCATCCACTCTCTGCCCGCTTCCATCAGCGTCCACAAACGTTACCTTTTTATATCTCCATCACTATCAGAACTCTGATCGGTAATTAGGACACCGCAGGAAGAAATCTCACGTGCGGTCCACCCTCCTGGCCAGAAGCCGGTTTTCTTCCCTGGATGTTCTGGTGCCCTGGTGTTGGCCTCCTCCTCCTCAGGCCCCTCCAGTTAAAAATACCCGGTGTGTGGCCTTGCCAGCTGGCCAGGGGCCAGGATTTTTATAGCCTCGTCTGGCCTGGGAATGGGGCCTAGCGCGAGGGGGAGGTGCTGGAGTGGCCAGGGCAGGGTCTTCTCTGGCTTGGGAGGCCCTGTCCCCCATCCTGTCTCAGCTCTGTCATCCTAAACAAAACAGAAGAGTAATGTGATGCCAGCCTCCTCTCTGATATCTTTTGGTAATGCGTTTGTGAAACTAACCAAGAAGAGAACTTGAAATAAATTTTTCCCGTTAGTTTTGAAGCCTGTTGTACCATCTGCTAGGGAGAAACTTCACTGCCTGAGTACATATACTTTAACTAATTAATTGAGCACCAGCTTCCTAGAGAAACATGTTTATTAAATGTCACCAAGTTTGGGACATTGAGTCTTCATTTCTGGTCTTCTGTGTCCAGTGGCATTTTTCCTAAATTATGTCTGGAATTTCCTTAGGGTTATGGTGCTATTTTTCATTCAAAGTGTTGCTTAGTTTCTTCTGAAGTTTTCATTTCTTTTCATAGTTCTTCCCTAACAGTACCTAGAGAATCATTTTAGTCTCCTTTTCTCTCTACTGTCTTTCCTGGATACTGTTTCATACTCTAAAACAATAGGGTCGGGGAGTCTGGGGGCTCAGTCAGTTAGGCATCTGACTTCGGCTCAGGTCATGATCTCGAGGTTTGTGGGTTTGAGCCCTGCATTGGGCTCTGTGCTGACAGCTCAGAGCCTGGAGCCTGCTTCGGATTCTGTGTCTCCCTCCCCTACTCTCTCTCTCTCTGTGTCTCAAAAATAAACAAACAGTAAAAAAAAAAAAAAACAAACCCTTAGGGTTAAAGTAATAAATGCCATTGACACATTGCTTTGTTTTGTTATTAAACGCTGGTAAGGAATTTGGTGAATTGAGGAATGATGTTACAGAATTTTCATTAAAAATAATTTTCAGGTCACACCCTTCAGTCAGTGATAATGTGTGATCTTGTGTGAAGACAAAAATATTAAGCAGCAGAATTTTAATTCATAGAAGCTTCTGCATATACACAGTTCAGAAGAGTCAAAATTTCAACACTGCTTTGTGTAAACTCTTACTGTCTTTGTATGCTTTTCTGTCCTGAAGAGCAGACAGTCACGTTAATTTTTTCCCTCCCCTCTTACCTCTTGATGGAAGGGGAAAGAGAAGAAAAAGACAAATATTTGTGTGGGTTGGGGGGTGGGTGTTCTGTTTTGTTTCGTTTTGTTATAGCTTTTAAGGAGCCTGTAGATGGTAAGCCAATTGTAACAGTTCCTGTGGGCCCGGAGGAGGGGAAGCCATGTCATTGGCCCTGACACTGATGGTTGAAGGACAATTGCTGGCCTTCTCTTGCGAATTAAAAATGCAGGAGAGCACCTTTTTGACCCCAGGGTTGCCGAAACGTCAGTGCTGTCTTTTTTGTGACAGTCCTGTGGATGTTTTTGCACAAAGTGGAATCTGTCAGAACCTGAAGTATCCTTGCCTGGCTGGCTTTGAGCAGGTAGGGCTGGACAAGTCTTAGCACATAGTTACTCGACACAGGGCTGCCGATCCCTGGGACAGAACGCTGTACCTTCATGCATCAAAGTCGATGAGCAAGGAAGGACCTGAACCAGCCCACGTGCCGCACTCCCGCCTGGCATCCTCCCTTTTTCTGAAAACACAAAAGATGGGACACAGTGCTGGGAGGTCTTGAGGAGGCTGGAAGAGTCTGTGGTTAGATGGGGACCCTCTGTTCCTGGCCAGCGTGACCTTGCGTGTTGTTATTAACAGTGGCTCTGGGGGTCCTGGACTGCAGCATTCTTATTCAGGGTGGGATTCTCACGAGAAACTGCATACATCGTTTTCTTTTGGAGGAACTGCCTCTAACATGTCAGGGGCTTTTGTAAATTCGTATTGCGGGTTCCTTATTTTGTAGGCCACGAAATCCATAGAAACAATCCTATTTTTAATGTCTTTTATGTTCATAACTTCAAGGGGGTTAGGAGGCTGAATGCGCAGGGTCTGCTTCCAAATCTTGCCACACACAGTGTTTTTTAATAAATTAGGTGCACACAACCACAGGTGTTTCTGCTGTGTTTCCGGGAAACTGCCCAACATCACGTTTTGGGGGGAAGGGGGAAATTAGTTCTATTGTCTCTCCACCTCCCCCCACGATAAAGCACTACTTATCAAAGATTAAACATTTTTTTTGGAAATGCTTAATGCAGATATTATAAAAGGCTAAAAATTCTCTGAAATCTCTCTTGAGAGATACCAGGTCTTTTGTATGTACTTCTGAATAAAGTTTTAAAATGGTGTAATGTTACACATATTCTCCTTTAACTTGCTTTCCGCACTTAGTGTATCTTAGACGCGTGTTCTTATGTGTTTGCGCGGTCCATATCTGGAGAGTGTCGCGCCGTATTCCTTTGTGTGGATATATTGTCATTTATTTAACCAGATTTCTGATTGAGGGATATTTGAGCCGATGCCAGGATTTTCCTGTGACAAATGATGTTGCAAAGAGTGCAGTCTTACAGTGAATCCTTGTGAAAGTATGTCTTCAAGATAAATTTCCTAGAAGTGAAATGGGAGGGTCAAAGGGTCAGGGTTTATTTTCCTGTAACAGGAGGAAGACATTCAAAACCCAAGAACTCAACTTTGCCTGGTCTTCTGCTATTTTAAAAGTATCCTTTTACTGTGTTAGCAAATGTAAGACTCAAGGTACACCGCAGTTTGGAGGCGTGGGGAAAACCTCTCAGGGTTTGGTTTTGTTTGGAAATGGATGTTTTTGTCACTTGATTTTCTCAGTTAGTCTTTAATCTGCAGTTGAAAAGCTTTACCTGAAACAGGTTTTTTTTTCATTTATTTTTTTAATAGTTTATTGTCAGATTGGTTTCCATACAACACCCCGGTGCTCTTCCCCACAAGTGCCCTCCTCCGTCACCGCCACCTCTTTCCCCCTCCCCCTTCAACCCTCAGTTCTTAAAATGTAAAAGTTTTGCTTGTATTTTATAATAGATGATTGATAAATGGGTAAACATAGTCTGTTTGGTGTGAACATTAGTTCCTTCTGCATGGTGATCTGTACCGTACCCTGTAATGTTAGGAAACTTCTTTGAGTCTCTTCTTTGCTTTTGAGTTCTTTTTGATTTTGTAGCCTAACAGTAGCTAAATTAAAGTGGACTGTGTCCATTGGTCAGTAATCTGGGGGACATTGTTCTGTGCTAAGTGCTCAACAACGTAGGATGGAATCTCCGACCCCAGTGGTTGGGGTTTGATTGGCGTTGGAAGCCACAAATGCCCCCGAGCAAGCAAATTCCCGTGAGGTAGAGTCGGGTGCCTGGAAAAACTGCCAACAGTCCCTCACCCGAAACTCAGAGTCTAGTCGTTTTTAATTATCACCGAGTCGCCTCTCCTTGTAATTAGTACAGGGCCACAAGTACACATTTAACACATAAGAAGTGAATGTATTTTTTCCTCTTTGACAATGAAAGGTCTACCTAATGTCGTTTCAGAATTTCTGCTGAGTAAAAACTTTTTTTTTAAGTTTATTTCTTTATTTTGAGAGAGAGTGAGGGGGAGAGAGGGAGCGAGGGAGACAGGCAGGCAGGCAGGCACAGAGAGAGAATCCCAAGCAGGCTTCACGCTTTCAGCACAGAGCCCAGCATGGAGCTCGAGCTCCCGAAATGTGAGATCATGACCAAGATCAAGAGCCAAACGCTTAACCGCCGGAGCCACCCAGACGCCCCAGGAAGAAAGGATTGCACACTCGGGTTACTCGGTGTGACTCATTTAAGGCACGTGCCCGTTAACTGGTTCTGCTCTGGTCATTACAACAGCACAGCTGTTCCGTGGTTGTGTGTGTGTGTGCGTGTGTGTGCGTGTGTGTGTGTTGGGGGCGTAAATGGTCTGGGGCTCAGTAGGCACGTTTGAAGGAAAGCCACTGACCTGGTTGAAGATGTTAAAGTTATCATCCCTTCTTTAAAGCCACATTGGATTAAAAAAAGAACACAAAGAAAAAAAAACAGCTTAATTTTGTTTTTCCGACAGGAGCAGTGACCGGTGTGTTCTGTAAAATATCCAGATAATGTAACGAGCATTGACATAAAAACTCCTCCATGAACCTTCTACCCAGAGACGAACACTGGCTAACAGGGTTTCGTATGACTCTCTAGAACTTTGCGTCTGTGTTTAACAGGTTTTTATGATGAGCCCAGGGCGCCGCTGAGCACACGTTCCGTGTGGGTGTGTTACCATCACCACACGGCCGTGCACGCGCTCCTCGAACACTCGGGGAGAATCCCGTACCTTGGCTTCTCCATGCAGACCAGAGCCTTTCCAGCAGCCGGCACTCTTCCTGGGTCTTCAGAGGCCTGGAAAGAGGACCCAGGGCTTGTGACTTTGAAGACGAAACATACATACACCCTCTTTGTTCTCCAAACGCCATTCGATCATTAAGGGTTCGGCTCCTTCCTTGTTACTTTGCAGCTTCTGTTTTCTGGTTTGCTTTTGACACTCCCATATTTAATTGTATACTTAAGAAGTGAAAATAAAGAGTGTAGTTTTTAAAGAAGGGTGATTTTTTTTGGAAAGGACTTTTTTCCCTCTCTTTGTGACAGTGCTTTAGACTTCTGAAGGCTCTGGGTCTCAGTTATGGCAGGGTTTGCTTTCTGTGAGCTGGAACCATCCAACTGTTAGGCTATTTCCGACCTGGCCTGTCTGTCTTTCCTTTTCAAGCTCCAGAGATCATTTATAGCTGTAGGGTGTCAGGAGTGGGTTTGAATCGGGCCCATACAATGTAACATGGAATTTTTGCAAAGATTGTTAGTTGAAATTACCAACATTCAGCATTCACATGTCTAAGTGCAGTAAACTTCTTACGCAGTTAATTTATTTGAATATTTATCAATCGAGTCCTTCATGTAGAATACTGAAATAATGAAAAAGCCCAGGATATGGTCAGAGCTGATTTGTCTTTTCAAAAAGTCCACGGCTTGAATGCAGTTTGCTAAATGACTTCTGCCAAGTCAGCGGTAAGCGCTCATTCTGTGGGCATTAGACTACAGGCATTGTTCCCTTTGGTACCTGTAAGTTGGGTTAGTCTAGAAAAGGGACACTTCCAGTTGTGTAAATACTTGTTATTTACGTATTTTCTTCCAAACTGGGGGAGGTTCTGTTTCTACTCTTTATCTCTGGCAGTAGCATGTAGGGACTTTGAGAATATTTCCTTGTTCAATTTGCAGTAGCCTTCATAAATTTATTTCTTTTCTCTTTAATGTTTGTTTATATTAGAGAGAGAGAGAGAGAGAGAGAGAGAGAGAGAGAGAGAGAGAGAGAGAGCGCCAGAGAGCACAAATGGCGGAGGGGCAGAGAGAGAGAGAGAGACATGGAATCCGAAGCAGGTTCCAGGCTCCAAGCTGTCAGCACAGAGCTCGAACTCACAAACCGTGAGAGCATGACCTGAGCCGAAGTCAGACCCTTAACCACCTGAGCCACCCAGGTGCCCCACATATAGTTTGTTTCTGTGTTTAAGTCTCTTTTCACTTAAAAAATTTAGGAGTCAGTGATTGGACTTTATTAATACGTTTTCATTAACGTTAGACCCCTAAGACTATGATTCTTTTCCAGCGAGAAGGATGTCATTTTTTTTCTTCTCTGAACCAAATCCTATACCATTGGCAGTGGTTTTTCCAAAATTGACCACAAGGAAACATGTCAAGACCAACCCAGGATTACACAGAAGGTTAAACTATGATTTAATTATAACAATTGACTCTCTGGCTCTATTAATAGCTAATGACTTATATTTTCCTGTGCCTGTGAACCATGCTTTACTGAGCTTTAGAGCTTTCAAATATAATCATTAATGTTCCCAGAGACAAGACTTTCCTAGAGACCAGAGTCTCTCTTGTCGTTTATAGTTTAGTTTTTAGACTCCGTGTTTTTACCTCCCACATATAATTGGGAGGACAGAGGAAGAGAAGGTTACCAAACAGATGTAGGCTTGACCACGGCCTTTCTGCACTTGTAAAATGCAGGAGAATCTTGTTACAATGCTGATAGGAGGGATAATGCCTAGAAACTTCTGATGTCACTTTGAGGAATGTGCTGTGTGTGTCATTTGTACATAGGCAGTCTGTTTGACTGATGGAGTCACCAGGACCATGGCGTCGGGTGGTATTTTATAGTCTTCTAGGGCTTGAGGCCTGGGTTAGAGATTAGAGTTTTAGAATCCCAAGTTCGGCTCTTAACACATTGGAATTCTAGCCCTTAAATCAGGCTGTCTCCTAATGTGTTATGAGACTGGATCAGAGTCTATATGAAAGTGACCTGAAATACTTTGATATATTCTTTAAGACAGGCTTGACACTTGTTTCAGAGTTCCAACATTATCCTAAGGATGAGTTTTCTTTCTACACAGGGCGTGATCATGAGTCCTAGTGGTAGATCCCAGAGTTGGTCATTTTGGGGCCCGCTCTGCCTTCCCAGGGAGGCCGGGGTTCACCTTCAGCTCAGTCTCTGGGCTGGTGTCTGGGCTGGGACACGGCACAGCTGCCTGGAGCCGGTTGGAAACCTGCTGCTTTCTTCTTCCTCTTAGGCGTTTTGTGGTAGGACGAAGGCCTGACTCCTTGCTTCTTCTGATCTGCCGGGACAGTTGCTCTTGTCTTATATTGTGTCACCCTCGTGACACAGACACGCCTTCCTTCCTGTTTGCTTTTGAGCTCTCAAGCTCAGCCTGAACTTGTGAGAGATGGTCCCTGCGTCTGGGAGACGGGTCTGATGTTACCGCCCGCCCCCATAGGTTTTCGTGAGGCTTAAATGAGGTGATGCTTGTAAAGAATTTACCAGTAGAACTCACTGAAAACCACACCCCCCCCAACATATGTGTGTGTGTGTGTGTGTGTGTGTGTGTGTGTGTGTGTGTGTGTGAAAATGTTATTACCAATGTTTTCACGAAACATATGGTTCGTCAGTGAGTTGCGAATTATGGCGTTAACAAGTTATGAACCAAAGCTAGTTAGCTAACTAGTACCCTCTTTCCCCCTCCCCTCCCCTCCCCTCCCCTCCCCTCCCCTCCCCTCCCCTCCCCTCCCCTCTCCTTTTGCTAACAGTTGAACACAATTGCCATCATGAGCTGGAATGGACTTGAAATGGCTACTTTCTTTGGGCTTGAGTGAGTGCTAACTTTTATTTGTGGATTTTCTGTGGAAACCCTTACCACCTTTACCGGAGGCAGTTTCGAGACACTTTGGGAGAGTGGAAGTTGGGGTTAGGGACGATGGGAATAGCAGACCAGGCTGTAATTTTGAGCGGTTCGTTTTCTCAGGCTTATTAAGTAGCCTCTTCAAACCCTCTGCAGGCAGAAAGTGTAGGTAGATCTCAGAATTGACAAAATTATTTCAGAACTGAGGAAATCTAGACTATTCGATTCCCTGGGCGTTAGATCTTACTGAGTAAATGACTCAACTCCCCTCTCCACCCTCCAAACGATCCAGTTACTGTAGAGTTGTTTCAGACTCCGGAAAGCAACTAACATGATGTGATCTAGTTGTTGTATTTGAGTGTGTTGGGCACAGATTAAACGGTGAAAGATTTGGGAAGGTTTTATTATATTGAGAGTTCATTCCTTTTGCGAAAATGTTACAGCACATTAACTGCTATAATTACCATAAATAATTAAAACAAAAACAGGATCATCAGAATAAATTAACAAAATGTGTTTGGTAGCAACATGGGCTTTTGTGTCCATCATCGCTTTGTCCTGTTAAACTTCCGGTTAGCTACTGGACACTTGTTGTCCAGTTGTGCTATTTGAGAAGGCTTTTATTGATAAACTACTAGCTCAGGGCTATTGGGAATGGGATGGATACTTCTCATGTGGAATGGACTATGCATTAAAGATAAAATCCACGCTGTAGTAATGTTATCAGGATCAGCTTACATTAACCTAAAGGGATAAATGAATATGGGTCAGAGAGATTAAGAATAATGTCTAATTTTGGAAGAACAAGTTTGTAATATCAATATTATTCAGAATTAACGGTAAATTTTCAGGAAGTGTGGATGATACTTTAAAAACAAGTTATGAGCTGGGGCACCTGGGTGGCTCAGTCAGTTAAGTGTCCAACTTCGGCTCAGGTCATGATCTCACGGTTCGTGGGTTCGAGCCCTGCATCGGGCTCTGTGCTGGCAGCTAGCTCAGAGCCTGGAGACTGTCTTCGATTCTGTGTTTCCCTCTCTCTCTGACGCTTCCCTGCTCATGCTGTATCTCTCTGTCTCTCTCTCTCTGAAATAAATAAAAACAGTAAAAAAAAAAAAGTAATGAGCAAATTGCTCTTTCATCTCAAAAGCTGGGAATTTAGCCTGAATTTACACCGAGAGTGAACTTTCGCTACAAAAATATTACTGTATACAAGTGCATACAAGTTTACATTCCGTAGAATACAAGCTGTCTCATTTGTGCAACACGTGTGATTATGGTAAACAATACACAGACCTGTTTATTTTGTGTGTTTCACATGTCTCCCTGGTTTAACTGCTTTTTATTTCACAAATGAGTGATCACTTGATTAAACTATATGTTTACTTTTATTTTAGTTTTCTGATTTGACAAAATATCACCTCTTTTAGGCAGTGTTTCTGGTAAAAGTTGTAAAATAATAATTTTACAATTCTTTTAAGAAGAGATGTTAGGGGCGCCTGGGTGGCTCAGTCCATTAAGCGTCCGGCTTCAGCTCAGGTCATAATCTCACAGTTCGTGGGTTTGAGCCCTGCGTCAGGCTCTGTGCTGACAGCTAGCTCAGAACCCGGAGGCTGCTTTGGATTCTGTATCTCCCTCTCTCTCTGACCCTCCCCTGCTTGCGCTGTCTCTCAAAAATAAGTAAAACATTAAAAATAAAAAAGATGAGATGTTAATAATTAAGTCAAGCAGTAAGTTAGCTGTATGAATATTGGTTAAAACCATGAAACCTTAAGTTTATCAAAACAGTCCATCCTTTCAAATG
The DNA here is from genome assembly GCF_006229205.1 of Suricata suricatta. Classification (NCBI taxonomy): domain Eukaryota; kingdom Metazoa; phylum Chordata; class Mammalia; order Carnivora; family Herpestidae; genus Suricata; species Suricata suricatta. The sequence continues at coordinate 135,249,331 of NC_043706.1, forward strand.
GAGCCCTACATCTGATATATGAGTGATGTGAGTGTATTTGTCTGTTTAAAATCCCCACAATTAGAAATGGGAACATATAATCCATTGATTTATATCAGAGCAGTTAGCTTTGGAATATAGGAACCAGCTTGCTACTCTCTTGGATCCTTTTGCTATGATATTTTTATAAACAAGACAATTTGTGAAAATAATATGAAAATAAAAACTACAATGGTTTTCTTACCAGATTTATAAAGAGAAAATTAGGTTATGTAATCTGTGTTCATGTATTGTACTTATAACTGTGGACATGTAGACTGATGAAAGATGGTGGGTCAGTTAGGGGGTCTGGGATCTTTCTGGAGCTTAGTTTCTTTGTTGGCTTATTATGGGGATCGGTCGTCTTCGAATGTATTGAGCTCTTAGAACAGTGCCCCGCACAGAGCAAACGCTCAGCTTATGTTGCTTGATGTTAACCTAAGTGAATTTATTGCAGGTCCCATATGGAAGGACGTGTGCCTGTTTACACAAGTGCACTCAGCTAAATGAAGGTGTAGAACACGTGGTCTGTGTGTATGTGATGGTCGTGTGGCCTGCACTTTCCAGGACACACGGAGTGGCAGTATGAACACTTACAACGCCCCGCTGTGTGGCCCAGGCTGCATTAGCGTTTTGCATGTATTAAGTCCTCTGACTGCACAGCAGGTCCATGAGGAATGTCCTGCCATCTCATTCTCCAGATGAGGGAACTAAGGCGCAGAAATTAAGTAACTCTCCCCAGTACTTATAGTGAGTACATTGGAGCTGAATTCAGTTAGTGCTGCTTCGGACCCTCAGCCACTTTGCCAAGCTGCCTTCCCAACGTTACACACCAGGTCCTGTTCTTAAGACGATGCCTGTGTGGCTGTCTTATAGCCATACGTGTAGCCCGTTTATCGCATTGCATGTGTGTGCATATGTGTGTATTCTTATGATGTCAGGCAAAAAATCTGCTTTTAAAACGCTTAGATCTAGTGACCCCTACTGCTTAAAAGCCCCTGGGTTTGCTGAATTGTAAAATGTGTCAGGCATATTTTGTTGAGACTGCAGCATAAAATGTAAGGGGAAGAAATTTGGGAGGGGATTCGAAAAATGTTTGATGCAGTATCAACACTGAATAGACAAGAGATTGAAATTTAGGGTCTCTGACTTCGAATTTACCCCCCAGTTGTAATGGCCCAGAGAGGCCACTGGGTGAGTCTGTGGGAGTCCTGTGGTGGTAACTGCGTTTGGGGGCAACTTGTGTTTCCTGCTCTGGGCTTGCTTGAAGTGTCCCAACAACCAGAACCTCGCCTTAGTAAGATTAGTGCCTTTGCTCAGTGCTTTTCCATCCTTAATCTCTCTTGAACCGCGCCCTGGGCTGCTACGTAGGGCCCGGCGTACTCCTGTTTTCCAGATGAGGAAGTTGAGGCTTAGGCTAAGTAACGTCCCCGAGGTTATACAGTTCCGAAGTGTCAGAAGCCGAACTTCGGTCTTCTGACCACACAGCCAGCTCTCCTCTTTCCGTCCCCCATGGTTCCAGGAGAGTTTAGAACCCTAGTACCCCCCACCCCCCACCCTTCCCCCGCCACGTAGCGGCAGTGTGTAACTCCTGTGAAGCTTAAATGCCAGGCATAAGCCACTTGAAATTAAAGGACAGGTGGCCCAGTGGGTAGAAGCAGAGGCCCTGGTGTGGCCTTGGCCTTGGTCCAAACTTCTGGTGTGGGGGTTCCGCCAGGCCCTCCTGCCCACGAGCACTGTCATTTCTTTGCCTCCCTGGGCCGGTGGTGTGTGCGGAGGAGGGCTTGTTTTGTGAACTGTGTCTTTGAACTGGAAATTCAAGATGGAGCTCAAGTTGGGAGAGGGGCCCTGACAAAGATGCTGCTCCCCTGTTCTGGAACTGCTTTCCTTTTCTTGCTCAGTGGCTTGAAGAGAAGAGGCAAAGAGCTTTCTGTCCCTTACCTAGCACAGGACTCAGTCTTGCGTTTGTAATAAAAACGATTAACAAATGTGTGATTTATTCCTTTTCTGTTGCCCTTTAAACTTCCGGCCTTAAACCTGATGTGCCGTCCCTCCGGAGAGCGTCACGTCAGGGAGCGGCGGTGGAGCTGATGCCCTTGGCATTGTCACCCGTTGCCTTGGCTTTTGGTCTTGGAGGAGACCGAGAGCAGGGAAGAGTCCTGTGCCTTGTTTCTACGTACATAACATTCAGATTTGAGTTCTGGGTCCCCCCTCCGCTTAAACATTCCAGTATTTACTGGCATGCTTCAGTGCAAATGCGAAAAGGAAACTGTTAAAAATTTATTTTGTAATTTATACACCAGCATTTTTATATGGAACTGTGCGTACGGCAGCTTTTCTGTTTGTGTGAACCAATTCTAAAGCTTTTCTAGATTAAAAACTGTAGGTTGCAAAACATGTGGGTTTTTTTCCCCCTGTGCCGTTACTTCTTTATCACTGAATTGTCCTTCCAAGCCTGGTCTAAATGTGCTTGAAAATTACCATCTGCTCCCTCCAGTTTGGAGAGGGCACGGAAAGACTAAGGTGGGAAGCTGTCACTTCTAATATTTTCATTCAGACTTTCACACCCTTCTTGTCTAGTTACATAACTGCCTACAGCGGGCCTGGTTTCAGCCATTTGGTCTTATCCTGATTTTGAAAGGGGGGGCATAGGGAGAGACTGTTGAATTTCAAGAGCGGGGACACAGCCCTGCTGCAAATTGGAGAATCTGATAAACCATGGAAGCACTCAGCACTTAGCCTTCCTGCTCATTAGGACCCCGGCCACGGCTGTGGCAGAAGTGAGATGAAGAATAAAAACACTTATGCTTACCAATATATACTCTTATGCAGAATTTGCTTTTTCACAAGTTTTTAATCTAGTATTCGCAGATTTCATTTTCTGAAGTTGGTAAGCATAGATTTAATGATTTAATAGTTCTTTATAATCTTATTTGATGTTCAGAATTTATTGTAGATCGTATCGGAAGGATTTTGGATTGCTTGCGTAATTTATTTTTTTAATGTCCCTCCTTTTTTACTCTCAAAAATTGATCTATTTTGGTTTTGATTGGAATGAACAGCCACAGTACGATTTGGAAATGAAACATGACGGAAGCCTGTTAGTGTAAACTGCCAATAATTTATAATAGTCAGGAACAAGAAGACCATTAGAGAATGGGACTTATGCCAATGAAAAGGTAGTAAGATAAAATGATAGTATCCTTGTAGTCCGCAGCTGTAAATTTTGATTTTCCTGCAAGTTAATTGTCTACCATCCATCCCAAGCTGAAGACAGTAGTTTTTACCCTTTCATTTACTTGTGGATGATTGGAAGAGGAGAACACAACTTCAGTCTCCGTTGGTCAAACTATGGTTCTGACTTCCATCTAATATGGAGTATTCTGTAATTCCCACAAAAGATGATTAGTTAATGTGCCAATAATTGATTTTTTGAGGCACAGCATTCTGTGCTTTTCATAATTAAAAAACTTAAAGCAGATTCTCTCTCTTTCTCTCTCTCTTTGGTATTTCCTAGCTTATGATAATCTGTCTCTTCTGTCATCTGTTTGAGCACCCTGTCTGTGCCAGGGTATTTGCCTGTTGTACAACCACATTTCATAATTTCTCTAATGTAACAAACACTTGCTTTGGAAAAAAGATACATATTCTAGGCCCCCTGAGAACAAACAGAGCCAGAGAGCAGGTGCGTCAACAGCCTTATGTAGTGTGGTCATGAGTATTATATATGGATATATTTACAGAAGAGCTGGGGGGATGTGGGATTCTATGGAGGCTGAAGTGGGTGGGCTTGACAGGAAGGTAGGTGACATTTGAACTGACTTTTAGCGAGAGAGTAATAGAGTGTGTATGCATGCGTGAGTGTGTCATACTCTTTTCTTTAAAGTTTATTTATATATTTGATATATAGAGAGAATGAGTGGGAGAGGAGCAAAGAGAGAGGGAGAGAGAATCCCTAGCAGGCTCCGCACTGTCAGCTTGCAGCCAACGTGGGGCTCAAACTCCTGACCCCTTCAGATCATGACCTGAGTCAAAATCAGGACTCGGATGCTTAGCCGACTGAGCCACGCAGATGCCCGTGTGTGTGTGTGTGTGTGTGTGTGTGTGTGTGATCCTCTTGCCAGTGGAAACAGTATATCCGGAGTTTTATGATCCTAAACTTAGATGGCATGTTGAAAAGCAGTCTGATTCTCATAGGGCTAAGGGTGTTGGAGAAGGCGATACAAGTTTGGACTGGGAAAGTAGGTGAGAAAAAGATGGTGACTGTAACGGTGTTATTTGCCATTCCGAGGGATTTGAACTTTACCATGTCTAAATAGGAGCTCTTTCTGGGGTACTTGGGTGCCTCAGCCGGTTGAGCATCCAGCTCTTGAATTCGGCTCAGGTCATGATCCTGAGGTCATGGGATCGAGCCCCGTGTGAGTGTGAGTGTGGAGCCTGCTTGAGACTCTGTCTCTGCCCCTCTCTCCCACATGCACATGCTTGCTCTCAATTTAAATAATAAATAGGAGGACTTTCTGGTTTCGTAGGAAGTTTTAAGCTGGGGAGGAATGAGGAGATCCACGTCAGAAGATGTGGAAAGTGGTGCGTCTAATGGGGTGCATTTAATAGGTTGAAAACGGTCTTAGTCACCAATATCAGGGAAGGCAAGGGAGGGCTTTGGACACCTGGTTAGAGGTCAGTACAGCGATGAAGGAACCCAGGAGGGGCAGCAGATCTGAGAGAAGACAGTGACTTTGGCTTCATGGTGGAAGCCTGCGGGGAGCGGAAGTGGCCAATGGACAGGTGGAAAGAGGGTCAGGAGAGTGGTGGAGGCTGAGATAGAAATGGGAGGTTCCGTTCTGGTGGTCTTGAGTGGCTCAGTGGTTCTAGTCCTGGCGTCTCTTCAGAATCCGTTGGGGAACTTTCACATGCAGTGCTCGTGGGGAGCCCGCCCCAGCGGGTTTATTTTACTTTGTCTGGGGCGGGTCCTTGAACGTGCGTAACCTGGGTGGAGATCACAGTTGTGGGTTTGTAGTAGGAGCCCCAGGACGGGATGTGCATTGCCAAAGGAGAATAGAAGAGAGGGGAGACAACCCTTGGAGCCCAGGTACTTAAAGGGAGACCAGCCAACAGGAGAGGGTGGCCGAGTCTAGTAGTGAAGGGAGAACACTTGGACGAACACCAGAGAATTGTTCTGTGAGAGAGGTGGGGGCGGGGCCGGTATGGAGGAGTGTGGATGGCCAGCAACGTCCAGCGCCGTGGAAGGGTCAAGAAGAAAGAAGCATTAAGGAGTTGCCAGAGATTTTTTTTTTTTTTGCCTTTTTGCTGTGATTTGAGAGTAAGAGCTAAATCACAGTGGCTTGAGGATCAAATGAAGGAAGAAAGGAAAGGAGGCAGTGAGTGTAGACCGTTCTTTGAGTCTGCACGTCTTGCTCTGTGAGGTCCCGAGTGCTTCCGCTTTATTGAATGCCGGCTCGGTGCCCATGGAGGAGCTGGAGCCTGGCAGTTTCAGCGTTGACTGACTTACTTCCTTACCCCGGGGACTTTACAGTCTTGTGAGGAGGCAGGTGAGGAGATGATGACTTACTCCAAGATGATGAGTTGCGTTTCATAAGATGAGTAAGTCACCTAGAAGGTGGGCCTTGTGTCTTAGGCAGAAGATGTAGCACCAGGGGGCAGGGTGGGGGTCCCATCAGTCTTGCTTGTTAGAGGGGCCTGCACTTAGTTGCACGTGAGTAGCTCACTTGAGGTGATACCGGAAGATGTGCGTGGGACACGGAGAACTCCGAATGCCAGGCTGGGAGGCCTGACTTGATCCTGTAAAGCAATATGGAGCCTTCTTAGTTCTAAGGGGGAGGAGGGGTGAACCTTGAAATGAGCATTTTCGGTAGATCATTTTCTGCTCACTGCCTGATGAGGAAGAAGGACTTAAATGGAAAGAACCCGGAGATGGGGACCACCCTGATCTGAGCAGAGTAAAATCGGACCCCGTGGATTTGTATGGTAGGGACAGAAAGGGGCGAGGCTGAATATTTGTGTCTCCACAAAACTCCTGTGTTGGATCCTAACCCCCGGTGCGGCGGCATTAGGAGGAGGGTCCTTGGGGTGTGCTCAGGTCCTGAGGACACTGCCCTCATGAATGGGATCTGTGCTCTGTAGAGCTGCCCAGAGAGCCCCCTGGCCCCTGCTGCCGTGTGAGGACGCAGTGGGAAGGTGGCGGCCTGGGAGCCAGGACGCGGGCTCTCACCAGACACTGAACCTGCTGGTGGCGTGCTTCTGGACTTTCCAGCCTCCATACCTGTGAGAAATAAATTTCTGTTGTTTATTAGCCACTTGGTTTATGAGAATTCTGTTATAGCCTGAAGGGACCAAGACAAGTTGCTTTAAATCTGTGTGGAAGGTAGCCTGGGTGTGAGACACGGAGGGGGATTGTGTCGGGGTAAGAAGGTGCCGGATGCCAGGTGGGGAGTGTCACATGACCCCCGTTCCTGCTTGGGTTGGAAGAGAAGAGTTTGGCTCCAACAGCCAAGAGCCCGAATACAAAAGCTGAGGCAAGTTTTGTGGAGGAGGAGGATGGATTTGGTTTTGGGTACGTTGAGTTTGACTTGGTTGTGTTAGTTGTGTATCAGGGGGTAGGAGAGAGAGCATTTTGTATCCTTTTTTCCTTTCAGAATCTTAAAAGAAATGTATACACTCCATTCTCACACCTACTCTGTGAAATATAGGTAGTTGTTTCTTTATTTTCAAGATGGGGGAACTGAAGCAATTACAATACTAAGTGACTAAATGGAACCTAGGTTTAATGAATACTCCAGTTCTGCATTCATATAGTGTGTACGGTCCTGTGTGTATATAGTAATTGCCAAACATGTGTTTTCAGTTGTTGAGTGACGATAAGTGAATGATTCTGATCTCCATGGTGCCGCAGACAGCTCCTGGGCGTTTGGCTTGGGCACCCCTCTGAGTTTTGGGTTCTTCATCTGCCAAATTGGGTGCAGGGCGCACGCAGAAGGGAGAAGAGACCCTTCCTAGTTTGAACATTTGGTGTTTCTAGACTTCCAGCGCCATCATCTTGAGATTGTTCTTTGAAGTAACTAAAAAATAGTGTGCAATCCCTAACAGATGATTTATTTTCTACTCTTTTTTTCTTTAAGTAGAGAATGGAAAAATTATGTCTGTAGAACACAGTGGGTTAGAAATGGCTTGTGAGAACCAGTTCTGTATTTTCTTAAAATTAATCTTCTCCCTCATAGCAAAGCCTCATGTACTTAAAGTAATTGAATGGGCTGCAGGGTATACTGGGAATTGTAGTTTTCCACTTCTTTGTGTTCTGAAGATTAATAATCTTGCAACCCTCTGAGGGAGATAAGCAGAGGACGCTCTCTGACAAATTGTTATCTTGTCTTTCAGAAGTGTGCTTCGAGCAGTGAATATACCCTCAATGCCTCCCTTGGGCTTTTAGCTTGATTCTAAGTAATGGTAATATATAAAGTATGGCTTTAAAATTTTTTTTTGGCTTATGATACTGTACTTCTTTTCTAGTAGTGTCTTTAATCTTTTCCTTTGGCCTAGTTTTAAGGAAGTTTTTATTTGTATCAAGGTTATCGATGTAAATGGTTTCCAAAGACAGTGGTTTTACAGGATCGACTGGAGAAGCAGCAGTCTCTGCCCCCCCCCCCCCCCCCCCCCCCCCCCCCCCCCCCCCCCCCCCCCCCCCCCCCCCCCCCCCCCCCCCCCCCCCCCCCCCGTTTCACTTCCCCAGAGGCAGCCACTCGGGACTCTCTTACTTAGCGGGTTTTCGAGGCTGCCTCCGTGGGTTGCTGCCTTCAGTCTCTCACCCTGTCCTCACAAGCATGAATGCTGCATGCCCGCTTATTCACCCCAATCGCTTTTTCGTAACTGGGGTTTGACTGTGGCTGTGTTGGCATTACTGGGACCGAGGGAACAAATTCAGGAAGGAGCCATAGCGTGAACTGGTCTTCTCCTGTCCGGCTCAGCTCTGTGTTTTTCCATGAGTTAAGAATTGAATTTTCCTTAATTCTCTATATGGACTTACCACTCACTCCACTTAGGATTTTTAATTAGTTACAACTGCCTGCCTTTTGTTGTAAGAGGTTCAGTTCCCACCGGTCATCAGTTTCATCGGGTAGAGGCATCTCTTGTGGGGCCTCTGGCTGGCTGGGCCCCACCTCCGGGCACCTTGTGTCGTGCTCACACATCCGGGGGTCTCCTCTTACTTGCCTCCATCTTGGGCTTTCCTTCCACCTGACTTCCTGTGTTGGATCGCTAGGTTCCTGGATTCTGTGTCTTCTTTTGGTGCAGTCCATCCTCCAGTAGCTTTCTCAGGAATGGTGTGGGAAAGTGAAATGGTAAGATCTTGCAGGTCTAAAAATGTCTTCATTTTACCCTCTTAGGTGACTTGCAGCTTGACTGGGAATAGTGGTTTGGGAAGGATTTTCCTTTAGAATTCTGAAGCAGTTGTGACTGTCATTTAGCCCCCGGTGTTGCTGTCAGGAGACCTGAAGCTGTTCCTCCTGCTGCCCGGTTCTTTGTGCGGGGCCATTCCAGAGGCTGTCCCTCCTCACTCCCCGACCCACGTCCCTGCGCATGGAGCGCCTTCCCTCCCCCAGTGTCCTTCAGTTTGCCCCACTGCCCTGTGGCCTCTTTCAGCCTTGGGGGCAGGTCTTGAATTACTTCTTTTATCTTTCTTCCCCCTTAATTTTTTTTTCTTCTCTCATTCTAGGACTTTTGTCCTAGGCTTACTGGGCTTACTGAGCTTCTAAGTGATCTTTTCTACTAGTTTTTATGTCACTGTCTTTTTATTCCTGGTTCTGGAAGAATTCCTTGTGCTGTTGCATTTTTGACTTGCAAGGCTCTTTCTGGGCCTCTTAAAGCCCCTCCCCCACCCTCCTTCCTCCCTCCTTGTCCTCCCTCTTTTTCCCTTTTCTTAATTCCTTTTTATTTTGTTTGAATAGAATCTTATTCCTGTAATTTTATTGAGATGTTAATGGTTGAAATGTGTTTTGCATCATTTCATTGCCTTCTAATTTGCCAACCCCCCCCTCCCCTCCGGCTCATTTTGGTTTATTTTCTTGTTGACAGCTTTCCTCAGCTACCGATAATTCTTTCTCATCCAAATGCCATGGCAAGGCATGCTGACCCTAAGATCTACTGGTGACGTACCTGGGTGGGCCGTTTAGGGGTACTTAGGACGCCCCACTCCTACTGCAGTCTGTATTTAGATTTTTCCTGTGGGACTGGCCTTGTTCCCGTGGGCAGAGGGTTGTATGGAGGTGTCTCAGTAGTCAGGGGATATTGATGAACCATAGCATTCCCCTCCCCTGGGAATAAACCTCTGGGTTTCTGCCAGGTTTAGGGAGGTGCTGAGCGAAGTGGAAGAGACGCCCCCCCACCCCCTGCCCCAGCACCGCACTCTGTGCCCAGAGGTCTCCGGAACCACCAGTCTCTGAGCCTTTTGAAGATCCTCCCTCGTCACCTGTGTTGGTTGAGTTAGTTCCTAATTGTCTATCTGTTTCTTGCATCCAAGATTTTGTTGCTGTTGTTGTTCCTGTTCTTGTGGGAAACAAACAAACAACATGAATGAAAAAGCAAACTCTGCTGTCGTTTTTGTTTTGGGGAGGGAATGATGCTAGATGTAAGTGTTGAATCTGCCATGTTTATCCAGAGTCTTTCTAGGTTATAAACAGTGCATTTACATTTGAGGGTCTGTCCTATGTATGCCACTTTATAAGTGCACTTGTAATTTATGTGACTGTGTACTTAGCTATGAGTTACTGTCCGTCCAGTACACAAACCGAATTGCCACAGACATTAAAATGTAATTAACAGCTGCAAGAACTGTCTACACTCTGTGATCTCTTTTAAGCAGTTTATACTATCTTCAAGTAGAAAACGTAGTTGATTTTGCAAGCGTTGTGGAAGCGATTTTATTTCCGTGTGCCTTGGCGCATCTTATTTTCTATCTAGACATCTGAAGATGCCTTGTGGCCACAGTCTTTCCCTGTACATGGTGCCCCATTCAGCATGGTTAGTGCAGTGCTGACTTGTTAAAGTGGTATTTGTTCCAGAAATTTTGTTTCCCGTTGAAGCCATGGACGTGCACATGTAAGTGTGGGCATGTGCACGTGTAGGTAATCCACTGTGGCAGTGTCTTCCAGGCTTCCAGGGTCCAGCCTGCTTTCGGCCTGGGAGGGGACATATGTTGGGAGTGTTCGCCGACAGGCCTCCACGCCGCCCTGCAAATGCTCGCAGCCCCCTTGTGATGGGACAGTCTGTGGCTCACACCATGGAGCCTTCTGTGACCTCTCTTTCTGCCCCGTGTTGCACACTCGGATGGATAGCTTTGGTCGCTGGTGACCAACAGCCAACAGGAGGTGCCCAGAAGACACTTCTGGCCCTACTGAAGAGTCACAAAGGAGGTTATCTTGCTGGACTTTAAAACGCAGGTTTTATGGGAGCGTGATGTACCTTCGTGGACCAATTTGTGGAAGTGCAGTCAGGCAGTGAGAGCATGGTAGAAGTCCCTGCCACGCCAGCGGGCGCGGGCGTCCTGGGGGAAGGCCGGCTGGAGGCAGAGCCGCAGAGGCCCCGCTGCGTCGGGACCGGCAGGGCGTGGAGAGGGATTGCTGGCGTGCTTTTCCACGGGCACCATCGCTGCTGCGAACACGGGTCCCCTCCCCCCCGTCCCCGTCTCAGTGGCGTAAGAGGTAGGAACACACTGCTGAGGTAGCTGTTTCATTGGAATATGTGATTCTTCAACTGGACATGCTAAAGAGTTCCTGGATGGTGTCATTGTCAGCAACACTTTCACATACCAGGGCACCTGGGTGGCGTCTGACGCTTGATCTCAGCTCAGAGCTTAATCTCGGGGCTGCAGGTTCAAGCCCCGTGTTAGGCTCTGTTCAAGGTGTGAAACCTATTTAAAAAAAATAAAGAAGTACAATATATATGTATATATATATATATATATATATATATATACATATATCTTTTTTTCACTTTGGTCATGTGTGAAAAGTATCTGAATATATTATTTTGAAGTTTTAAAATAATGCTGTGGAATACGTTTACTTTTTCATTGCGGCTTTCTAAATGTCTGTCTTTACAGATGAAGAATGAGGCGCTGCTTGCAGGGTGACTTTAAAAATAGCATCTCCTCCCAGAAGTAGAGCCGCAGGTCTCGAACTGCCGTCTTCACACGCCCTCCCCTTAAACCTCACTCTGCGCATTTGGGTGCAAAGTGCAAGTGCTCTATGGACAAAATAATCTTTCATAAAAAGACAGATGGAACCCCCCCCCTCCAAGTGTTTGTTTCGGGGATTAATTGAGCGTTCGGGGTGAGTTGCTGTGTTGTTAGTGCTCGGGCCTTCACTGTGACCGTATCTTCGCGCTGCTGCTGCTGTGGTTGACACAGGTCCCAGCGCTCTGCGACATCGCCGCCCTTCCCCCGGGTCCTCCCACGCCACTTCCTCCTGATCTCTGCGGCAGGAGACCAGCAGCAGGCTGCCCTGTGGAGGCGGTGTCCGTGCCGAGCCAGGAATGAGTATCTGATTTATTTCTTTGGATCAGCTTTCCGCATGGCCCTTACTGTTTGTTGGGTGGTTTGGATACAGTTAACTTTTTTTTAAATGTTTATTTATATTTGAGAGAGAGAGAGTGAGCGCGAATGCGAGCGCACAGTTGGCGGGGGTGGGGGGAGCAGAGAGAGAAGGAGACACAGAATCCGAAGACAGGCTCCAGGCTCTGAGCTGTCAGCACAAGCCTGATGTGGAGCTCGAACCCATGGACCATGAGATCATGATGCTTCACCGACTGAGCCACCTAGGCATCCCAACTGTAACTTTTAAAAAGCTGAGGTCAGTGGGACGCCTGGGGGGCTCAGTGGGTTAGGCTTTCGACTTTAGCTCAGGTCATGATCTCACGGCTCCTTGCGTTCGAATCCTGCATAGGGCTCTGTGCTGACAGCTTGGAGCCTGGCCTGCTTTGGATCCTGTGTCTCCCTCTCTCTCTGACCCTCCCCAACCATGCTCTGTCTCTCTGTCTCTCAAAAGTAAAATAAACATTAAAAAAATTAACAAAAACCAAAAACAGAACAAAATGACCCCAGGTGCTTCTAGCCATCCTTCCTAGAGGAAATGGTTTTTGTCACTGGCAGACTTAGGTGCCCCCATCCTATCATTGCGACATGACGATAAATATTAATAATCTAAACAAAATATGGTGAAGAACTGACCTTAGAAAATAAAATTTTTGAAAGGCTTTAAGACCAAACACAACCAAATAACAAATTCAGTACACATACACAAAACCGTTGAGGACAGTAGATGATGTCTATTTAGAAATAGGATTTAGGGGTTTTTTAATTGTTAGTTTTTAAATATGGTATTTTTTATCAATGTGAAATTGCAAGATTTTGAAGAGGAATTCAGCAAAATTACTACAAAATGAAAGAGGTGACAGGCTAGTGAAGATTAATGGGGTATCTAATTTTAAGTGATTGAGAGAAGAAACACTGGATGGTTTATAAATTTTTCTGATTAAAAAAGTGAATTTGGTTTTTCTGTTCAGTGCGTTAAATCTGTGTTATCAGTTGAAACTTTCTATCTCATTTTAATATGTGTACTTATATATGTGCTGTATAGATGTTTTTTCAAAAAATTTGAAAATTTGGAAATCTGTATTCAAATTTGTGTCAGAAGTGGCTAAATTCTCAGAGTGAGTAATTTTAGCTGCTTTCCTAATGATAATTCTTAGAAAGAGACTAAAAAAATACTTTCTGTATCTCTCTCATAGATCATGTTTTTGTTTCTTTTTTTTTTTTTTAATGGTTCATTCATCTTCCATTGACTCAGCATCTGGCTGTAAAAATAATAATAGTATTTATTTGATTGAAAGTCATTTTACATTTTTGGATGAAAAGTCTATCATTTGAAGATAAACATTGAGGGTTACAACCATCATATAAATATTGACTAAATTTTATGCTCTAATTAATGAATTTTTAAGCTGTTAGTCTGCACAAATTTGATTTATCTGAAAATCTGAAAATAGAACTAAAGAAGAAGAGTGTCAATGATGTATATTAATTACTCTGAGGGGTTGGGACAGATAAAGACTTTATTTTGTGTGGTTTTTTTTTTTTTTTTGGTCACACCGATTGAGTATGCTTACAAGTGTGCATGTGGAAGTCACCAAGAGTTAACACAGATGTCAGATAATATGTGAAGAAATGGATTTGTCTGAAGTGAGCTATAAAGTGGATTTCCTTACATCAGATTTTATGTGCCCATTGAGATTCCTTAAAAAAATAGGAAATAATAAATAAAGCCATGCATTCCTATGGGGGAAAATTGGTTTTGAAAACCAGTAGTGAAAACACCCTTAACTTTAGACATCTATTGAAAATGCATATTTAAATATCTTTTCCAATAATGTTTCGATTCTGATAGTAACAAGGCAGAGTAGTCGGTAATTACAGACGTTAGGACTGCGCTGGTGAGTGTCCCCCACCCACCAGGGAGCAAGGGCAGCTGGATGGGGTGGAGTGGGGGGGGGCTGTTGCCAGTCTGCATGTTGTTTTCACCCTGCCGACTGCTTGGGTCGGACTCTGCTTCTCTGGTCATTCCCCCTTGTCCTTTTCATTCTAGAGGGTCCTGGCTCTGTTAACACCCTGGATTACAGGGTCTTTGAAGAAATTGGAAAGCCAGTGGCTGAAATGCCCACTCCCTGGCCTCTCCTTGTTAATGGACATGATCATTCTGCATTCTGGTGGGTGACGGTGGGAGAGGCCGGAGAGAGCCCCCATCTCACTGGGAATTTCAGTCACTCTCCCTTCTCTCTTCCCGCTGGATGCGTGCGTAGTGGGGAGGCCAGTCCCAGTTCTGAGGCTCAGTCCTGGCACGTGCTGAGTGATGGGACTCTGGCAGGGAGCTCCAGCCTGCGTTCTGATGGCTGTTTATAGCTAGACCCTGCCTGACCCCGAGTACAGTGCGTCCCGCCTGGTGCCTGAGGCCAAGGACACGTGGAAGTGTCCAACTCCAGGGCTCAGGGTGACGTGGAGCAGATGTATTGCCATCTGACAGATCCGTGAGGTTGGTTTCATTCACTGTCCTTTACACATCTGTAGTTTCAAAAGCGTCTTTTGCTTTGGTGGCTTCGTATTGAGGACCTTGCTTTGAAGTAGGTCCTGTCAGATACTGAGTCTGTGTGGTAGCTTAGAACTTCTGGTGGAAAAATGTGGATTCTGGATTTTTCTGGGAAAATAAAAATACCTTAAGCGGTACTTGAAATGGTAGTGTGTATCCCCATCCATCGGAAAAAGAAGTACTAGGTATATTGTATTTGAACATTATGTCTGTGTTTAAAGTTTAAAAAAATTGTATCACATTGGACTCTAGATCTGTAGCTAATATTTTGTTAAACTTATATTGTGCCAGTATTTAGTGATGAGTCTGTAATTTCTCTGATAACATCTAACAGACAACAGTCATCAAGTCCGAACCAACTTCATATCTGTGATTTTCATTGTTATTCTGCGATTCCGGAACTTTCGGATTTCCTAGCATTATGCCTTAGTGCATATCTCCTTAAGTTTTGTAACTAGAATGGAAGGGATTTATTTTCTCCCTTATCATTAATTTTGAAAAAGAAAGACCACCCATTGATGACTATGTACAAAAAAGTTAGAAACTGAGATGACTTTCATAGTTTCTTCTTTATCGCACAGCCTCTGTTCCTTATATGGACCCGTCTTAACTACAGTCTGTGGGACAGAAAAGTCCAACCTCTGGAGAGTAGGACTCATTCATCTCTTACATACAGGCACCTTGCTGGCACAGTGCCCGGCAGGTAGGGGGTGATAAATATTTGTTAAATGAAGGTAGTAACAGAATGTTGAGGGAAGCCCACCAAATGATCTTGTTTACTTATGCAGTGGACAGTGTAGAAAAGGTCTTGGGTAGACTAGAAATCAGATCTACTGGATGGGTCTCTTAAACATTATTATTCAGGGTGCCGTGGAGAAGGCCTGATACCGATGAGGGACTCAAACTCAGAGTGGGGAGGTTACTCCCCGACACATAATTAAGTGACGGAGGCAAGATGAGTATCCTGGTCTGGTAGACTCCAGAACTGTTGGTCTTAACTGCTGTTTTATCCTACTTTTGTGAATTTGTAAGTGCCAAGTGGAAGGACCTAGTTTGGTTTGAGAATACCTTTCTTCTAGATGCTCTTACTTGCTCCTGGTCTTTGGGACGGGGTGTGACTGCAGGGACAGCCTGCATGTCTGCGTTGTCCCACCTCTGCCACATGGTTCCAGGAGCATCGCCGTGCAGGCGTAGTGTTGTAGGGGTCCGTGTGTCCTGTGTCCCAGAGTGCTGGTACCTTCCAGGGCCAGTTGGTTGGCCAATTAGGAGTTACAAGAGCTGTTTCTTCGTTTTTTTCTTTCTTGAGGAACAACAAATAATAAATACATGTTCTATAATGTGGCATGAAGACATATGATATATGATCTTGAAGTGATGTATGACAGAGAGGGTGGAGTGAGTCTCTGTGGAGTAAAACAGACCTGGGTGTAAGCATCCTCTGCTTCTCAAGGTGAGTGACCTTGAACAAGCTGCTTAGCCAGTCTATATTACAATCTCCTCCTTATTAAAAGGTAGCTGTGATTACTAAATGGGATCTCATGTGTGGAAGCAGGTAGCCTAGGACCTGGCATTAAGTGCTTAGTAAAGGCTCCTTCCGGCATTTCATCCTTTCTTGGAATCCTGGCTGATCTCATTAGCCCATCAGTTCTCCGTCTGTCTTGTTTTAGGACTTGATAAACATTTACTGATAATGTCCAGTCAGCAAGCCGGAGCCTTCTAAGGGTGGGGTGAGGGGGAAGATAGGCGTTTCGGAAATAGTGAGACCACATAAACCTTCCTCCCCAGCTGCCCCTGCCACGCTGTTGGTGTTCCCCGAACCTGCTGGTGTGGTTATCCTTACGCATCCTCCTGCTTTTTTGGCTCCTTGTTTATCTACGTCCTCTTTCTTGCCCGGAACTCCCAGGCCATCTACCCGTCCACGTGGTGTGGTGGCCGGGCTCCTCCTGCTCCAGGACTACTCTACCTAGGTGAGACCCCCTGGACTCCCCCTTTCTCCGTCCCCTGCTCCTTCTGTCACTGTGTCCTGCGCCCCGTGTGGCAGCGATCACACCGAACGGTTAACATTTTTCTTTCCCTCTCTCTGTAGTACTTTATTACTCCCTCCTCCAACCTTATTGAGGAATAATTGACAAATATAATTGTATATATTGAAAGTGTTCGATGTAGTGGTTTGGTGTAGCCACATGCACACGCACATATTGTGGAATGATTACCAAAATCAAGATGATTCACACATCCATCACCTCACCTGGTTAACTCGTGTGTGTGTGTGTGTGTGTGTGTGTGTGTGTGTGTGTGCGTGCATGTGCGCGTGCAGTGAGAATGCTTAGATGTTCTCTCAGCAACTTTCAACTGTACAATAAATACCCTATTATTAAGTATAGTCCCCATGCTGTACATTAGATCCTCAGAACTACTACTTATAACTGAGAATTTACACCCTTGGTACATTTCCTCCTTCCCCAGCCTCTGGTAATCATCCTTCTGTTCTCTGTTTCTATGAAATTGGCTTTTCTGTTTTCTTTTTCTTTAGATACCACATGTAAGTGATACTGAACAGTATTTGTCTTACTCTGCCTTGCCTGTTTCACTTCCATGTTAATTCATGTTGCATGTGGCAGGATTTTTTTTTAGTGGCCGAATAATAAACTGTTGGATGTGTATCATTTTCTGTATCCATTTCATCCACCAAAGGGTATTTAGGCTGTTGCCATATTTTGGTCCTCGTGAATAAAGCTGTAGTAAACACGGGGTTGCAGGCAGCTCTTTAAGGTCCTGCTTTCATTTCGTCTGGATATGTACCCAGGAGTGGGGTTGCTGGGTCGCGTGGTAGTGCTGTTTCAGAGTTTTTGAGGAGCTGCCACGCTGTTTTCCACGGTGGCCGCACCTGCTTACATTCCCGCCGACCGTGCGCAGGGGCTCCCTTTTCTTCACGTCCTCGCCAACACTTGCTATTTCTTATCTTTTTGATAATTGCCATTCAAACGGGCGTAAGGTGGTGTCTCATTGTGGTTCGGGTTTGCATTTCCCCGATTGTTAGTGATGTTGAGCACCTCCTCATTTTTATGTCTTTGGAAGATGTCTCTTCGGGTCCATTGCCCATTTTTAATTGGATTATTTGCTTTTGGCTCTTGCATTGTGGGAGTTCTTTATAGACTTTGGATCTCACCCCCTTACCAGATACATGGTGTGCGTGTCCCCTCTTACTCTGCAGGCTGGCGGTTCAGTTCATCGTGCCCTTTGCTGAGCTGATGCCGTCCCCCTTGTTCACGTCTGCTTTTGTTGCCTTTGCTTTTGGTCTCCCATCCAAGGAATCATTGCCAAGACCAGCGCCAGTGGGCCTTTGCCCTGTACTTTCTTCTAGGAGTTTTATGGGATCACATCGTACGTAAAAATCTTTAATGCTTTTCGAGCTAATTTTCGTGTGTGGTGCATGTGGGTTCACTTTAATTCTTTTGCACATAGATATCCAGTCTTTCCAACACCATGTACTGAAGAGACTGTCTTTTCCCTGTTGTGCGCTCTTGACGCCCGTGTCAAAAATCGAGGGTGCGCGCACACACGTGTTCCAGGGCTGTGGATTAGGTTCCGTTGGTTGGTGTGCCTGTTGTTATTTTGGTTACCTTGCTGTTTGGATTACTGTAGCTTTGTACTATAGTGTGAAATCAGGAAATGTGAAGCCTCCAGCTGTGTTCTTCTTTCTCAAGGTTGCTTTGGGTAAGTGAGGGCCTTTTTTGGTCCCGTACAGATTTTACGATAGTTTTTTCCTATTTCTATGATTTTTTCCTATTTCTATGAAAAATGCCATTGGAATTTTCTTTCCCTGTTGGACTGAGTGAATTGGCATCCAGGGATCGTGGATTTTCCGATCTTTATTCGTGATGCCCCATGCAATGCCTGGCACAGAGGAGGCCCCCAGGAAAGATGTGTTGAGTGAATGGGACCTGGGCACAAATTTTGGTATTCATGCAAGGCCAACCTACAGATTAACAATGGGAAAATAATGAGTTAGGCCACTTGTGTGGAATTTTCTGTCACCCTGATTGCATAATAATTCAGTTCAAGATACAGATATATTTTGTAAGTAAGTAGTTTCTTTTTTTTAAAAAAATTCTTAAATATTTATTTATTTATTGAGAGAGAGAGAAAGAGGCAGAGAGAGAGACATGGGGTCATAGAGAGAGGGGGAGACAGAATCGTAAGCAGACTCCAGGGTCCAAGCTGTCAGCACAGAGCCTAACGTGAGGCTAGAACTCATGAACCCCAAGATCATGACCTGAGCCTAAGTCGGATGCTTAACTGACTGAGCCACTTAGGCGCCCCTGTAGTTTCTTTTTTCTTAGCATCCTTCTAGTGAAGAAATGATCATACTTTGACTAGAGGACACCTCATACTAATATGTTTTTATTAAGACTATTTTTGCAAACTTTGGTGTAAAAATTAGAGATTTTTGTGAAAGGAGGAAAGTGATTTCCGAGAAGTGAAAGCACGAACACATGTCCGGAAGGCCTGCAGCAGTGCATTTGCTCCCCGCAATCTGTGTGCCAGCTCCCGGCCTGCCCTTGCTGCCACCTCGCAGAGTTTCTCAGGCCGCCTGGAAACAGCTACCCTACTGTCTGCTTTGCCTGTTGCTCCTGACAAAGCTGTGGTGGCCCCAGCCTCATGGGGCAATGCCACAGAGTTGTGTTTGATTCTACCTGTGTTTTCTGCATCAGTTAACTTCTCAGGTTGAGTTTATTTTAGAGCAGGAGCCCTGGCTTCAGGCACACCAGATTTCTAATCCGACTTCTTTATTAGGCGTGTGCTGTGGCTGTTCCTCACTGGTCAGCCGCGGGCCCCTCCTCTGTGAGGTGAGGATGAAGCGCCTACCTTATCAGTTGCCCAGAGAGTGAAGCGCCCTGGCTCATGGCGTAGCACACAGATCTGGTGACCGTCATACAGCAGACCTGCGGATCAGAATGCCGTCTCCCCCTCCTCTCTTGGGAGATAATTCTCAGAGACCTCGGATACTATTTTCAGTGCCTCCTCTTGCTTGCACAGGACCTCTCTGTGCTGGCCTGCCCCTAACCCCTCCTGGCGTTGTCTCTTGTCCCCCCCCTCCCCCCCCTTACACAAACTCTGCCTTCTTAAATACGTCCTCCACTTTCGGGCTGCCATTTTTGATTTGGAAGTCCTAGTGTCTTTACTTACTTATTATCTCTGCCTGCTGAACCTCTGGTCTCTCCTCAGAGCTCAAACCCATTTCCTTCATGGAGCTTGCCGATGTTTCCAGAATGTTCCTAACGTGTATTTCGTCTCCGTCACAGTGTGTTGTCTTGCTGAGGGGTAATTTGAGTACTGGCCCTTTGATCCTTGAGGGTCCTTGAGAGTATGAGCCACATCGCGACTTCACCGTTGTGACATCCAGCAGAGAGCCTGCTGTCGTAACGGGTCAATTACAGATTTGACTTTCGGCGACATAATATCTCCTTTGTTAGCCACTAAAATTTACCGTGTAGTTTGTGAGATCATCTTTAAATTGCCTCTTTGAGGATAGCCATGCTTCGTTTTATCTCCCTTTGCTTTATTGCACTTCACAGATGCTGGATTTTTTTTAACAAATGAAAGTTTCGTGGCAACCTGTGATTGATTAACAAGTCTGTCAGTGCTGCTCACTTCATGTCTCTGTGTCATTTTCCTAAATCTTGCAGATTTCAGCTTTTCTCATTTTTGTTATATTTGTTAAGATGACCTGTGATCAGTGATCACAGCTCACTCAATGCTCAGTTGATGATTAGCATTTTTCAGCAATGAAGAATTTTTAAATTAAGGTGTGTACGTTGGTTTTTAGACCTAATGCTATTGCACACTTACTGGACTCTGTGTAAGTGTAAACATAGCTTTTGTGTGCACTGGGACAGTGAAGGACTCCTCCGACCTGGCTCTCTGCAGTCCTGCCCCTATGGCGGTAAGCTGGGGCCTCCCCCACAGCACCTCCGCCGTGTGTTTGCGCATAGATCAAGGGTGGTATCTGGATGAATATTTGAGACTTATAACCACTTATTCATTGTTCCCTCATTTCTTCATTAAATTGACATTAAGTGTCATTGTATCGCAGTATGTAATATAGCAGAAAACCCATTACCTAGAAGTAAAGAATTCTTTAGTCTCATAGGAAATGATTGTATGGACTGGAAGATCAGATTTCAGAGCTTTGCAAATTGTTGAGAACCGTAAGCTTTCTTGGTGTCTGTGTTCATCCTTCAGTTCAGTTAGTGAAATCTCTATTTTATTCTCAGGGAAAGTATAGAGCCGTTTGCCATTTATTTAAATTAATTGCATTGATAATACTCCCTGGTGAAAGTGGAGTAAGGTGAAAAAGAGATATACGGCAAGCTGAATTATATTCTGGAATAATGTTTTTGTTATTTTCATTTCATACTTTGCATTTCGGTGGGAGAATAATAAGCCTGGAAATGACTGTCCTCTTTCTCCTGCGAGCTCACCCTCACAAAGTGAAGATTCCACACTCTGCCCAAATTTCAAAGTATCATGTTTTTGCCAGTGCGCTATTGTCTAAAATGAGTTCTTTAGGGAAAAGAGCCACAAAGAAAGCTGTACTTATGGAGAATGTTTTCATTGTTTTCTTTTTCGTAATAGAAGGATGGCTTACTGCCATGTTTTGTTGTTGTTTAATATTATAGAGGTTTTACTGCGGCTCTGTTGGTGATTACAAGAGTGTTGGATTTTGGCTACAAATGTAGTAAATGTGATGAAAATCCCCTGTGTTGTACATTGTCTGAATAACATGTTTATATAACACACTAAATACTTCCGTAGGAAGAATTGCTTTCTTGAAAGGAGGTTGGAAATTCCTTCTTGATTTTTAGTGTTCCTGGGGTATATTGTTGAATATTCCAAATTATATGGGTATTTTAAAAGCATCCTTAAAAAATTGTTATTTGCACGCACTCTCATCTCCGGGTTCTGAGAAGGTTGCGAATGGTGTCTCTGGATAGTACTGCTGGCTTTCTTGTAACCAACTGGCCAGTGGACGACGTTATTGAAGGGAATTTGTCCAGGTTCTGTATTTTTTTTTTTAGAGTAGATCACACTGACGTGACCGAGCTCATGTCACATGCACAGACTAGTCCCTTTGTATTTCTGTTTATAAAATGATACTGTGGTTATGTATGTTCTGGCCCTGAGCCCATGGCTGTGGTAGCCTCTTCTCCTCTGGCCTGGGGACGCACGTTGAGGCCTGGCTTCCCCTTGCGATCTCACGGCCGGGCTCATGGCCTGTCCACCCTGCCACGCCGGCTATCTCATGCAGCCTCTGCTGTTCATGTTGGTCCGATGACTCTACCCAGCGCTCTAGCTTATTCAGTTTGAGATTCCAGTTTCTAATGCTAGAGGGGCCTCTCCACCTGTGTGTGTCTCTAGTTGCTCAGTTCTGAGTATCTCATTGGCTTTTTTTTTTTTAATGTTCATTTTTGAGAGGGAGAGAAAGGCAGTGTAAGTGGGGGAGGAGCAGCGAGAAAGGGACACAGAATCCGAAGCAGATTCCAGGCTCTGAGCTGTCAGCACAGAGCCTGACCCGGGGCTCGAACTCCTGAACCATGAGATCATGACCTGAGCTGAAGTCAGACACTTAACCAGCTGAGCCACCCAGGCACCCCTATATTCATTGGCCTCTTACCAGGGTCCGTCACTAGCCCCATAAAGTCCTGGCGCCGCTCAGTCACTGGAGGCCTCCACATGCAAGCCCTGCATGTGATCCTCCCTCACTGCCTGTACCCCACTGAAGGCCAGTCCCTGCAGATGATGTCAGACCTCTCTGTCCCCGTCTGCACCCCCTTCGCTCACTGTAAGTTGAGTTCTTTGCCATTACCGTTGTGTACTGTAGTCTACCAACCAGTGACATTGCCAGTTTCTCTTTCCTGGTTCTAGATCATTACTGTTTTGAGGTTCACGGACCCTAGCTTGTTGATAGATGGACTGCAGGAAGCTGTGAACCATTCGGAGCTAATTAATAAAACTTTATGTATATGGGTAGGTACATTTTTCTGGTCATCATATTTGCAAAGCATCTGTAAATCTCCAGGGGTTAAGAACCAGGTTTGGTTTAGTTATTCCTTCATATGGAGTCTTCACAGTCATCTTGTTCAGATGTACATCTGATGTGTTAGTCTCCTGCTTATATAGCTTTAGTGAATTCCTGTTAAAAATAAAATCCAAACTTGTTAACCCGATGGCATGGCCCTTACAAGCCGATGCCTGTCTTCCTCTCCAGTCTTAGCTCCTCCTCGCCCTTTGTGCCCGGGCTGTGGATTGTTGCCTGAAGTACTTGCAGTTGGAGAGTACACCATGTACTGCTTCATCTGTACTTGGTTATACCCTTCCCTCTGTCTGAAATGATCTGTTCCTCCTTCCCCTTCTCTGCTTGCGTCACACGTCTCTCTCTCTGAAATCTCCCTTGTCCACTGGCCCCCATCTACATTCAGTCAAGTTCCACCAGTGACACCTCTCTGTGTTAAAACTACTGGTTGGTATTTGGAGGTATCTAGTCCTGAACTTGTGATCTTCACTTAACACATTAGAACTGCCTGTCCTTGGAGCACTTGGGTGGCTCAGTCGGTGGAGCCTCCGACTTCAGCTCAGGTCATGATCTATCTCCCGGTTCGTGGGTTTGAGCTCCATGTCGGGCTCTGTGCTGACAGCTCAGAGCCTGGAGGCTGCTTCGGATTATATGTCTCCCTTCTCTCTCTGCCCCTCCTCTGCTCATGCTCTGTCTCTCTCTCTCTCTCTCTCTCTCTTTCTCCCCAAAGGAAAAAAAAAGGGAAAAAAAGAACTGCCTATCCCTGAAGTCTTATTACGGGTTACCTGTGGGCCTTCTCACATACTCATATTAATTCTTGACTTTCGATTAGTTGCCTAAAATACTTTGAAGAGCTTGGTTCTTTTCTGGCTCTTGTCCTGTAGTCCGGATCAAGCAGCTCCCCTTCATCATTGGCATCGGGACTGCTGTTTCACGCTCAGCCTTGTGTTTTTGCTAGGCAGTGCTGCTCATGTGCAAGTGCTCATGTGACCTCTCCGCTTATCTCTCCTGCCATTTCAGAAACTGCTTGGATCAGCCCGAATTCTTAGTTGTAAGCAGTGAGCACCGAGGCTGGCCCTTCCAAGCAGAAAAGGAAGTGTAGACAGGTTATTGGGAAGCCTGCAGTACTGCCAGGAAGGCCGAAGAACTGGGCCAGCAGGAAGGGCAGGCACCAGGGAGACCACCCTGGGAGATTGGTGCTAAAACTAGGACACAAGGGCAGAAGTTCCACAGTCACTTAGCATGCCTGCCCACAGCTCATCTCCCATTGCTTCTGCTGGTGTCCTGGTGACACTTGTGACACACACCTGAAGTTGAGTGCGGCTGGGTATACTGCAGGGAAGAACTCTTCCTGCCCTTGTGTTGTTGTATTGCCAACTAATGAGTTACAGGTCCGGGCGTGTGCAGCATCTGATTGGCCGAGCCTGGGTCACGTGCTAATCCCCAGTTGCTGGGGAATTTGGGAAAGCAAGTGTGTTGTTTTTTTGCCTCTCTGTTGGGAGGCAGAGTCAACCTCTACAATTCTGATACCAGTTGCAATGTGGTTTTCTTCCCCCTTCCCACCAAGTAATTCTCTGACACCACCTACCTGGAGAAAGCATCAGATCCCACAGGTAAAGGGCTTAGTCCTGCATGGCAGGTCTCAGATGACACAGTCTCTTTGTCACCTGTGCTCCTGACAGCCTGGTTATAGATCCAGAGGTCCCAGTGACTCCCTGCTTGAGCTTAATTAACTTCTAGAGCGGCTCCCAGAACTCAGAAAATCATTTCTACTTACTATATTACTGGTTTATAATAGGATAAGTCAGGAACAGCCAGATGGCAGAGACGCTTAGGGCAAGGTATACAGGGAGGGTCGTGGGGCCCCATGCCCTCCGAACACTGGCACTTTTCCTGAATTTCCAGCTTTGCCAACCTGGAGGTTCCCCGGAACCTGTCTGCTGGGGAAGTTTTCTTATAGGCGGATGGATCAAATCAGTGGCCATCGGTGATTGATAATCCTCCTCTACCCCCACTCCCCTCCAGGGAAACCAGGGGTGGGGCTGAAGTGGTCATTCTCCTGGCAGCCAGTCCCCAACCTCTAGTGAGTTTTGGCTGCCACCTCATTAACATAACAAAAGGTGCCTTTTATGGCTCTCATCTGGGAAATTCCCAGAGTATTAGGAGCTTGGTGCCAGAAATGGGAATGAACACCAAATATGTAGTTCTTATTGTAAATCACCGTATCATGGCCTCCTATCAGACTCATTAGGTGAGAAATTATCCAAACACCAGAGGCGTGCGCATGGCCTGGGCTGCTGAATGGTGTTTAGCCGCTGCCCTGCCACTCAGATTGGCTGTGCTTTAGGGAGGTTGCTTTTTTAATTCTTTTAAATGTTTGTTTATTTTTCAGGGAGAGACAGAGAGTGAGCAGGGGAGGGACAGAGAAGGAGAGGGAGACTCAGAATCCCAAGCAGGCTCCAGGCTCCTGGCTGTCTATACAGAGCCCGACGAGGGGCTCGAACTCATGAACCGTGAGATCATGACCTGAGCCGGAGTCAGACACTGAACTGACCCGGAGTCAGACACTGAACTGACCCAGGCGCCTCAGAAAGTTTTTATTGTGAGATAAGTGTTACTATCCTGTGATTATTTACCTAGTGGTTGACCATTTAGGAAGTTTTCACATCAGCATCTCATTCAGTGAGATGGAGGGAGGATTTTACTGCCATTTCTCAAGGAGGGAGTTAAGGAAATGGGAGGGGGGCAAAGAGGAGGTGCAGTCTGGCAAAGGATGTGGAACAGCGGAGGGTGGAGGGCAGAACTGGAGCTTGCCGTTTGCTTCTGACTCCAGAGCCCATGCTGGCTGTTCCCTGTGCATCGGCTGGCAAGACGCGATGCCCAGGTGAGGGGCCATGGGGGCTCAGCGCGGTGCATGCACACGGGGGTCAGCGCAGTGCATGCACACGAGAGTCAGCGCGGTGCTCGGATGCGGGGCCACAGGGGCTCTGCGTGGCGCGTGCACAGGGGGGGTCAGCGCGGTGCATGCACACGGGGGCTCAGCGCGGTGCGTGCACACGGGAGTCAGCGCGGTGCGTGCACACGGGGCTCAGCGCGGTGCGTGCACACGGGGGCTCAGCGCGGTACGTGCACACGGGCTCAGTGCGGTGCATGCACACGGCACACACCCACACGCAGCCTGCTCCAAGGACGGGATTGCACACTAGTGTGTCTGGGTCTGCGAGGCCTAATTTGGCATTTTGTATTCGTGTTCTGTCTACTTGTGTTGTTCAGCATTGTAACATCTCTGGTTGACTGAAGCCATATGTCATTCACACGGAACTTGTATTTGGCATTGGCCTGACAGTCACTCAGCTGTGTAGCCCAGCAATAAAAATTATGAAAACTGTATCCGTTCATTAGGCCACTGGAGTTCACAGGCGCTTTTGTGGCCGTGGCCCTCCGCTCTGTACTCCGGCAGACAGAACTCAGCGGATTAAGCCTTTGTAGTGTTTCCCTCTGTGAATTGCACGTTTGTTTCGCAGTTTGCGGGCTGTGAGTAGAGCCACGTGGATGAGCCTTTAAAAGGTTTTAACAATAGGAAGTGTGTTTGGGGAATGAACTGCCTCGAAATGAGTAGTATAAGAGGTGTTCCGGATTTTTTTTTCCACGTTACATTAAAACTTACGCAAACTCTTCAGAATTTTAAGGGTGTTAAGTAGTTTTTCTGTCATAGGGACAGTGTTTATATCTTAATATTTTTATAAACTATTACATCAGGTCAATGTGAATGAAGATCTAAACACGAAGGAAGCATGCATGTGCATGCAGAGTGGTGTGTATGCGTGCAGCTCAGTGTCCCCGTGTCTCAGACTAGTGAGCTCTCGAGTCTCACTGAGAACCCGGGAGTCCGCTCTTCCCTAGTGGTAGGAGGAAGAGAAAGCAAAAACAGTAAGAGTGAAAATCTCCCACCCTCTTTGCAGGAGCAAGGTAGCACACTGTCACCGGAGGAGGGGACCCCTTCCACGTTAGAAGAGTTTGTTTTATCTTTTTGTATTATTTTGAAGTACACTTCACACCCCAACATGGGACTCAAACTCATGAGGCCGAGATCAAGAGTCACATGCTCTCTCTACTGACGGAGCCAGCCGGCACCCCAGGTTAACAGATTTTAGAAGTCCTTTCTGCGGGGGGTGGTGGGCTGGTGGGGGCCCAGATGCCCTTGCTGGTGCATTGGAGGTGGGAGGTAGGGACAAGGCCCGGAGTTCGGAGAGATGGAAGGAGACGTATTTTAGGGGGAGGGAGACATCAAAGTGAAGAGTGACCCTGTCATAAGTTGGGAGAGTCAGACAGCAAGAGAAGAAGGAGGAAATGGGGGGGGGGGGGGATGTGGTGTTATTGTGTGAGAGACAGAGGCTCACTCCAGAGCATTCTGTAAGGTAGTTGATAAGTTGGTGTCCTGTTTAAAGTGCCAAACATAATGCTTTGTATCCATTAAGAAATTTGTATAATGATTTCAAAGTGTAAGGAAGTGTTAAGCGTCTCTTTGAAAAGTGTATTGTGTATTTGCATAAGAAAACACATTGATGGGTTTTGGTGGATGGTAGTTATTAAGCTTTTATTGTTTTAGAAAATACTTGCTAATTTTGCATAGCAAACACATTTTATGTTGACAAGTTTGTGTGCCATTTTCTGCTATTTCTAGTATAGAGAAAAGGGCTAAAGAGAGGGGTTTGGGAGCATGTCCTGGTCTTGTGGCTTCATGGGGGTTAGAAGGGATTTAAAATGCAGTCACCTGTTGTCTCTGGGGCCACAGTGTCCCCTGGGCTGCCTTAGGCCTGAGGACATGGTTCTGCCAGGCGACTTGTGACTTGCCCCGAGGGAGCCGCCCCCAGCTGTGGGGTCTGGAACGGCCTCTTTGTGGGCCTCACTTCTACCCTCAGCAGGCTGATTTCTGTCATTTCACCAGGGCAGCCTCCCCATTGCTTATCTGGACTCAGATTGAGGTCTAGTATGTGGCATTTGAAATCTTGGATACACCAGATTTGCAATCCTGACATATTGTCCCAGAAGAAATTGGATAATTTCACTGCTAAGTTTTGTTTTTCAAATAAGTAAATATGTAGGCATGCATACGTGTCGTGTATTGTCTTCTGTTCTGTGCCGCTCATTTTCAGGGAGCCTGAGGTCTGAATGCCTGGGTTCCTGTCCCTCAACACTTAGCACACTTTCATCACCATTATTGAAATTTAGCCTCAGTGGCACACATTGGGGCATGTTGATTAAAGAGGAGCAATTAAAGCAATAATTCTAAATGGTCGGTGTTCCTTAAGAATTACTTCATGGTTATGGAATGCAGTATTTGATTTCAGAGGGCAGAAGACTTAACTCCGTCTGATGATGGTTTATTTGGGTTAATATGAAAAAGATACCTTCCGTGTTGGCAATGTAAGGGGGCATCCTGAAGTTGTGTGTGATTAAGGAGGAGAGCCCTAATGGGCTTAAGTTTTTTCTGTGGACAAGCCACAGTCAACATGTGAGAATTCATAATAACTCATTAGCTTGGGTGGTAACTCAGATGTTTGTGTTTTAAAATAAAATTTACTAATTTATTACAGAGTCAAGTCTTCATACGGCCAGTATGTTTTTCTAAGGCATCTGCTGCATGCACAGCACGGCCTTGGGAATTAATCAGAATTCTTCCCTATCATTACCTCATGCTGTACCAACCTGTTTGTTCATTCTGTCCTTACTGTGCTCCTGTCCTCCCCACCTGGGTTTCTCTTACTCAGCAGAGATTCCTCTTGCTCTTTTCTCTGCCAATGGGAAGTTGAGTGCTCCCTCCAGGCCTAGGTCCAGTACTTCTGGTCTGAATGGAAATGTTCTAGCCCTTGTATCCCCAGCTTTTCCAGTGGAATTTGCCTGCTCCCTCCTCTGCCTGCCTTCTCTGTTACTGCTCAGAATCTCCCTGTTGGGGCGCCCGGGTGGCTTGGTCTTCAGTTAGGTGTCTGACTTCGGCTCAGGTCATGATCTCACGGTTCATGGATTCAAACCCCACATCAGGTTCTGTGCTGACAGCTCGGAGCTTGGAGCCTGCTTCGGATTCTGTGTCTCCCTCTCTCTCTGCGCCGCCACCCCCCCACCACTCCCTCTCTCCCTCTCTCAAAAATAAATACACATTTAAAAAAAATTAAGAATAGCATGGTTATGGATCTGATTGAATGAAATCATCTATATGAAAGCAGTTTTAAAAGTTTAAAAGCATGATGTAAATAGGAAGTATTTGTGTTGTCATAAATGTTATTTCTAGCGGTAGCTGATATCTGTGAAAAATGTTTTTTTGAGAGCGAGCAGACGTGAGTGGAGGAGGGGCGGGGGGGGGCAGGAGAGAGAGAATTCCCAGCAGGCTCCCAGGCCAGCACGGAGCCTGACTCAGGGCTCAATCTCGCAACTGACTATGAGACTGTGATCTGAGCCACCCAGGCGCTCCTCGATGAGAATATTTTATAATGAGGTCTGTCTCAGAGTTCCCACAGTCAGTTGTTTTGGAGACAAGAGGGCTGATCAGCCATACACTCGTCACTGATTTGTGGTGTGGGGGCTTTTATCCTGGGGCCCCGGGGTAGAGAACAAAGTCAGGCCATGATAAAAGGATACAAGAGGAACCTGAGGAGAGGAGAGAGTTCAGTAGCTTAATTTCTGTATTTTCTAAGGGTGTAAACTCAATTAGCAGAACTGCCTTTAGTTTTTTCTGTCCCTGCGTGTTGTTGGTCAGGGAGTATGTGACGGGAGCCTCTGGGCTCACTGTTCCTGCGGCAGCCGCCCTGCACCCCTCCGCCCCTGCGGTTCTTTCTCACAAGTGTTCTGTGTGCTCTGGTTTTATTCTTAGTAGCGTTATTGCAAATTTCAGGTAGTAGTTGTTATAGTTTTTTGCCAAGTATTTCTCCCAGAGAGATGATTAGCCTGAATATTAATATAAACCTGGCAAAGAGTTCATTCTTAGGGAAGCTGAGAATCACCCCAGGGACACAGTGATACGGATTCCTCAGTTAGGGTCCTCCACGACCCCCCGCCCCGCCATCCCTGGGTAAATGGATTACCTTATTCCCGCGCTGCTTTACTTTTTCTGTGACCTATGTAGAAAGTCAAAAGAAGCCCCAGCCCTTCCCCCTCCATTCTGTTTTATTTTAAAATTGACTCCCATCTCCTTTGCCTTGCTGTGTCTCCACTGGAGCCCAGTTCATTCCATGCTTTCAAATTCGTTTCTTTTCCTCGGCTGCAAGTTTGATGCACACCGTCCCTGACACTTGCTCCTCGCTCCCCCAGCATGACCTCGTTCTCCTGGTTCTCAACTCAGAAGTGTTACCTGGCTGCCTCCAGCTTTGTCTGTGTTCTTGCCTGGCCTCCTGATCGCTTCCCGGGGTGGCTGTCCCCCTTCCCTCGGAGCCACTCTGCTCCGTGGGGGTCAGCCGGCTCTCCGGTTCGCCAGTTGTCTCCCGTTGAGCTGCTCCCGCCGTCTAGCATGCATGGACCAGCAGTGGTCTGCCCTGCTGGCAGGGCGGCGTGTGGCAGCAGCCACTGTGGCAGCAGCCGCTGTCGGTCGGGGGAGAGGAAGCGCAGGGACCAGTATCTGTGGGCAGACGTTTACTGCAATATCACTCGGAACCGTTTTCCCCGAGGTTTTCTTAAAATGTCATCCTCAAGTGCAATGTTCTTTAAACTGCTCATTGTGAGCCAGTTGTGGGAGCACGAAAGCAATGCATTAGGCTGCAATTAGAATTTTTTTTTAAAAAGGGAAGAGTTTGAATATAAACAGTAGAAGATAGGAGTGTCTCACATGGATGGGTGTCCGATGTATCCATGGTTGTGATATAAAAACATATTTCCTCTTCTGAGTTGGACTTGAAACAATGATTGAAAGTCATTGTTCTGGTTAACCTTCAATATTTTAAAGCTCCTTTCATTCTCCAACCCCTTTTCCTTTAATGGGGATTTAAGAAAATGTTTTATTTTTGTGATTGTTTGTGGTTGAGATAAAATGGGATTAGAATATGGTTTATTTGCGGGGCCAGGGGCAGAACGTCACACCGGAAGGTCACTCCCGCAGGGAAGTGGTTTGCTGGTTGCACAGCAGGTGTCCTACATGGACAGCACACCACCCAAGTAGCTGTGGCAGAGAAGGTAGCCAACTGCGAGGAGGGCAGCCAGCTGCATGGAGGCTCCTCCACAGATGGGGAGTTCCGTGTTGGGGGCATTAGCACCTGTAAAGATGGGCCCCAAGCCCCAGGGGGTGATTTGTCCTGGAATATGAGGCAATCACAGGCGCTAAGGCGATGGCAGGGTTTTCCTGGTAACCAGGCCACTGCGGTGTGCAGAGTGGCGTGCACCGGAATCAGGAATCCCCAAATGACCAGACAGTAGCGTTGCTAATTGTTTTCTCTGGCAGTAAGAAATAGCTGTATGTTTTAAGTGATTGTGATTATTGAATGTAGAAGCTCGGGTTAGAAAATAGGACCATTTTTACTAAGTCCACACACCTTGCCTTGAATCAGGGGGAGCCATATGACCTTGGTGTTGCCTCTCTTACAGCTGCTGTGATAGCCTTCCATCCGTCTCGTAAGCAACATTCTTGAAAGAGGATGAAATGAGTAGTTTCCCTCATGTTGTATCTACGGGTGCGTCTTTTAAATTTAAAGATTTATTAAAGTGATATTGTTATGGGATACTGTTTAAAGCCTAGCTGTTCCCTCCTAATGGTAATGGAAGAAATCTTTAAAATAAAGTGGAATTAGACTATGGTTTAATTTTAAGAGTGACAAGAAATGTTTTGGTCCAATTATCCTTGTTTGTCATTGGATTGGAGGGCTGTGTCTTAGGATTATTTTATACCCTTAATGTTTTAGGAAAATAGTTAAATGGCTTCTGTGTTTCCCTAAAGTCTACTGATTTACCTGCAAAGGTGCTTTGAATGGACAATCTGAGATTGTGTCTATGTTGAGGTATAGTTATAAAGGGGATAATTATGATTTTGTGATTATTTATGGATTTTCAGAATGAATAGTGAGACTAATTTTAATGACTTGTTAATATAAACAGAGAAAACTGTAGAAAGAAGCAAAACATTTAATTTGTTGAAAATTCTATCCATCCACCCATAGGTGTCTTTCTATTAGTGATTTCAAAATGTCAACACCCTTTATCTTTTCTCCTGACCAACCTTTGGGGACTGTTTGGTACCTGTTGTTCCATTTGATGAAATTTAAAAAAAATGCAGATCTTCTTCTTAAGGGAAATAATTATATTATTTTCTCTTTTTATATAAACATTTGCTTTTGAAATGTATTCATATTTCAAGGGCTTTGGTATTTTATCCAGAGCATCGTTTCTTAACACCGCCTCAGTGTCAGAATGGAACCCCTCTTCAAATGGTTACCCAACATCACAAGGTTGTCACCTAAGTTACCTTTAGGTGCTAAACGACCCAGAAAGAAGAATCCCTGTCCCCTCCCCACTTTGTCTTGACTGCGTGCTGCCTGTGTCGGTAGAAATTGTATGTCCCAATACCTTCTAAATTAATCTAAACCACCCAGATTTTTTAATCTTTAGTTTTTAAAACTGAATGTTGTGCATTTCTCACTGGTAGCCATTGTCCTTTAACTTATTTCTTAACCTGTCTCTTCTTTCACGACCTCTGCCCACTTGTACGTTCTTTGGGTAACCTGGTGCTGCCTGTAGTCTGGTCACACTACTCTCTTCGAGACCAGAGGGAGGTCTCCAAAGTGCCCTTCGCTCTTCCTGTTTGAGCCTGAGTGACCATTTACAGCCTGTCCTCCATGTTTCACTTGCATGTTACTCCCCAGCCTGCTGTAGTGACTGAGGGTCATGGGAGAGTGACATGAGTGTGGGGGGTGGGAGAGGCTGGGTGGGGGAGGGGAGAGAGAGAGAGAGTTGAGTTCTACTTGTTACTCCTTTTGGGTGTAATTGTGCAGGTTTCCTAACCCTTGACCTAACTTCTTGACCTACTTTCGTTGACCTTGACCTTGGAGAGGGTTGAACCAGTGGTCTCTGAAATCTCTATCTGTTCTAATACTGCATGATAAAGTAATTCACAATAAAACGTAATTAGGCTTAGCCTTCTGAGAATGGAGTAGCGGATGTGTAATTTTCCTTTAAACCAATGGCTGTTGGTCCAAATATGTGTACTGTGTATCGGATATGTTTTAGAGCATCTTCATGTCCCTTCTCTCCCCACCCCCAGCTCACACTATGATCCAGTGAATAAAATGCAAGAAGTCAGTTTTTCAGCCACTGATGTGCATACGTATTTCCTTTAGTCTCACCTTTACCTCTGAGGTTCAGAGAAAAATCACATCTTCTAATGCAAAAAGACTCATTTATTGGGGCACCTGGGTGACTCAGTTGGTTAAGTGTCCAACTCTTGATTTCAGCTTAGGTCATGATCTTACAGGTGAGTTCAAGCCCCACCTCAGGCTCTGCACCAACCCTTAGAGCCTCTCTGGGATTCTCTCTCTCTTTCTCTCTCTCTCTCTCTCTCTCTCTCTCTCTCTCTCTCTCTCTCTCTCTCTCTCTCTCTCTCTCTCTCTCTCTCTCTCTCTCTCTCTCTGCCCCTCCCCTGCTCAAGCTCTGTCTCCCTCAAAATTAATTAATTAAAAAAAATGAGTCCTTTATAAACTCACTTCTCATTATTTGTTATGGGTTCATTCTGAAGTTGGGGCAAAAAAATGAAATGACCGAGGGGCATCTGGGGTGACTCAGTCTAAGTTAAGCATCCGACTCTTAGTTTTGGCTCAGATCACGCTCACATGGTTTGTGAGTGTGAGCCCTGTGTCAGGCTCTGCGCCGGCAGCCCAGCGCCTGCTTGAGATTCTCTCTCTTCCTCTCTCTCTGGCCCTCTGACACACTCTTCTCTCTCTCTCTCAAAATAAATACATAAAGTTAAAAACAATAAAGCAGCTGACTAGTTCTGCTCATCGGAAGCTGTTCTGCCCCTGGGAAGCCCAGGACGGAGCCTGTACCCTCACTGCCCTCTGAGTCAGCGGCAGTGCCTCCTCCCCGGGAGGCTGCCTGCAATGGTCCCCACACTCCTTCTTCCCTCGGGACCTGCCTATTCTTAGATTCTGCCGCCTACTGAATTCTCAGAGTCTCAGAGGAAGACTTTAATAGCCAGGTTTGGGTCTTGGCCATGGTATGTGGAGAAGGCTGACGCTTTTGCATTACCAATGCTGTTCTTCCCCATTCATACATTTTTCACCACATGCGTCATTTAAAGTTTGGGATAGATGGATTAATGAGTACATGTTTCTCCCTTAAGAAATCTCATGGGACAGTTAGTTAGACTGTATTTAAAAAAAATTATTTTTTAACATTTATTTTTGAGAGACAGAGCATGACTGGGGGAGGAGCAGAGAGAGAGGGAGACACAGAATTGGAAGTAGGCTCCAGGCTCCGAGCTGTCAGCGCAGAACCCAATGTGGGGCTCGAACTCACGAACTGTGAGACCGTGACCTGAGCCGAAGTCGGACGCTCAACCAACTGAGACCCCAGGTACCCCTAGACTGTGTAGTTTTAAAGGATCATGTTTCACTACAATATAGTTTTTAAAATTCTATTTTGGGGGGGCAGGAGAGAAAAACAGATATAGAAAGGATATAGAAGCAGCTAGCACCCTAATGCCAGTTAGTAACTGTACAGTCACATAGCACTCCACCCATCTTTCATTAAAACAAGAAATTAGGAAAACCTCAAAAGCTGGATTAAAAACAAATCACACGCGCATGTGCACACACACACACGAACAAGTCATTTATACCAAGGTGTGAAATCCCTGAGCTAGAAAGGGTCTGCGGTGCACAGTTTTCTCCTCCTGTCCCTCCACCGCTGAGTCTTCCTCCTCAGAAGATCCCAGTGGCTTGTCTCCGCTGGCTGCTAGAACATTCTGGTCGCGGCCCGCTCAGGCCCGCTCTCCCCGGCTCCCCCTCCCCGTGCTCTCGCCTGCTCGGGTCCTCGCAATCTGGCATTCCCTGCACACGTTCCACTCAGGCGGTTACAAAGTTGACATTGCAGCCCCGGCTAAGGTCATCTCTTTAAAATTCTCTCAAACTCCCCTTCGGCACATCCGTTTTGGCAGCTGGGTTTATGTAGGAAAGTGGTAAAGCTCTTGGCTCCTCTCTTCGTGCTTTGTAAAAATAGAAACCTCTGGCAGAAGGGCGGTGGACACTCGGCTGCTCGGTCACTGCTGGTCGGCTGCGCTCGCCCGCGTTTCCCGGTTCCCTGCCACCGGTGACGTCCTCAGCCGGACAGGTGGCCCGAGCCGGTGGGTTTTAAAAGCGCGAGCAGACTGGGGCCCAACACCTATTTTAAAGTCCTATTGGAACCCCTGCTGTCCGGACACGTGTGCGAGGTACTGTAGTACCGTTTTGACTTCTGACCCTGTCCCCTTCTTGTATTTTTTTTAACAACTCGACGATGACATGCACTGATCGCAGACCACCTGTTGCCATTTGGGCAGTTATATAAGGAGAGGCATGGAGACTCTGAATTGCTTTCCAGGGAGATGAATTCATTACTAAACACATGACAGAATGCGCCCGCTGTCTTGGGAACGTGCTCTCTTGGATGGAGACAACCGGATCCCTGCGAGGCAGCGCGAGCCTTTTTCTTTTCAAGTAGCTTTTTCTAGGAAAACATGGCTTCTCTTGGCGGAATTGACCTATTTATTACTATAGATTGCCTTCGGAGCCCTTCACTGCTTTCTGTATATGCTGTAGAGCTCTGTGCTGGTCACACCAGCCTGTTTCCACAGTTGGGATTCTCTAATTTAAAAATGACTGTGCACGTTGGGTATGGGAAATACTTATTTTTGATTTTGTTTTAATGTAACTTCTGGAAACCCAGATGTCACAGGCTTTCATGTTATTAACGAGCACGGTCCTCTCACTGTTCATTTTCCCCCCTGCTTCCTGTCGTTATAGAAATAAGACATGGATTTTTCTCCCCTGTGATAGTTTATGGAAGACTGTAGACCACTTGTTTTTGTACGTTGCTTCTGTTTTCTTCGAGAAGAAGCGGTGTGTTTTATGTTCTTTGCTCTCAGCACCCCCTTCCTTTCCCTCCCCCAACACCAAGTTCATATACATTGGAAATGTGCTATCTTTTTTAGCCCAGATTTCTGGAATGAGATTTATTACGTTGTGCATTACACACAGACTTTTTCTCTGAAGCTGCAGTTTTTTTCCTGTTATGCTTGTTTTATCAAAAAGCATACTGTGGCCTTTATAGATCTGTGATATCGAATGCCCTCGATGCGTCCTTGGGAAGAAAGTGTTTTAAAGTGTGTAATTAGGGCACTTGAGCATCAAACTACGATTATACACTTGTGTGTTAATTTTGTGTACAGTAAGACTTTAGTTCAACACTGGTTGTAAATGAGAGAGGAAGCATTTTACTGCCAGTGAATGCCTGCGTTTTATGAATACTTAAGATCGCCTCTAATTGGCTGACCTGGAAGAAAAGGTGAAAGCATCTGTAGTTAGAAGGAGAGGAGAGAATACAAAATGTGTAAAAAAAAAAAAAAAAAAAAAAAAGTAACCAGAACAGTAATCTTACTCTTGTATGAGCCATCGTACGTTCCCTTCGGAAGCATTCATGCTATTCCAGTTGCTATTCCGCAGTGAAGACTAGTAGACTTACCAGCCTTTTGATAAGCCAGTAAAATTAGTCAGGGGACAGAGCGGGAGGATGAGTGAACAAGGAATCTTTGAGCTGATAGAATAAAGGCTTTGGCTGGCATTGGTTGACCATCCGTTTGTTACTCGGATTCCACGGGCAAGCATTAGGGGGCACTCCTTGAAGCTCGGAGTTAATTTACGAAAAAGGACGTACCACTTTATGAAATGGATAATAATGTTCCAGAAGTAGTTACCCTCAAGAGGTAGCATGAGCTAGAAATATAAATTAATTTAAGAAGGGTATAAATAAATTCACGGATAATAGAATGATAATGATTATAAAGCGGAAATAAAGGCTGTTCAGGACACATCCCTGACTTTTGGAAATTGAGGTCACAAGAGGCAGTACCATTTAGTTCCCACAGCCATGCAGAACGTTCACTCTGCAGAACACTGTCTGACCTAGTATTCGCTTAAGCTGTGATTTGCTAAATATAGAGCGGTTGGACTTAGAATGAGCGGTGAAATTTTGGAGGCAGTTAATAGTTGTGAAGAAATCCAAGGGAGATTGTATGTATATTATTTTTACTGTTTATGTTTACAATCTTATATTGTATGTACATCTGTCAAGAAGTTTTAGAAAACATATTTTTCATGAAAAAAGACTTCTGTACTGACAACAAATGAGAACTTTCCTGCTTTGTGTCGTGAATCAAAAAGAAAGTTATTCTCCACTATAGAGAGCAAACTACACTGACGGTTCCTGAGGGGAGGGCGGGAGTGACATAGGGGAAGGGGGTTAGGAGCAGACTGCGATGAACACGGAGAATGTACAGAATTGTTGACCCTGTACTGTACAGGTGACACTGATACCAACTGCACTGCAATCAGAATACAAGGAAAAAGAAAATGTGGAAAACACAAAAAACACAGATTGATAGAAAGTGAAAAATCACCATATTCTATTCATCCAAAGAAATCCATTGGTAATATGTGTCATGAGCTTCAGGTCACTATGGGCAGATAATGGTACATATCGATCAGCTTGAAAGTCTCAGTAGTTTTTAACAATAGTTATTTTTCCTCTCATGGGTCTGTGGGTCGGTTGGACTGATTTTAGGTGAACTCCGTTGGGTTTGGCTCTGGGCAAGACATCTGGGCTGGGTGTCCCGCATGTGATTTATTTTGGGTTCCCAGATGAGACTGAATAGCTGCAGGGCACTGAAATTTTCCAGTGGGGTGATAGCATAGAAGCCAGGCTGGGGACCAGTGGGCGGGGCCATGGACGAAATAGCATTGGTCTTACGTTGGTGATTACTCAGACTGTGGGTTTTAATACTGTTCTTTCTACTCTCGGATGTGTTTAACATTTTATATCATGAGCTAAATTTGTGGGAAAAAAATGATCTTTTGATAATTTAAAAATAAGCTAAAGGAGAGGGTTACATCAGCCTAGATAATGTTGGTTAATTTTCAGGCTATAAAACAGCCGCGTTTGTGGCCTGGAAGTTATCTGTTAGGAACAAGGCTTAGACAAAAACGGAAGTGCGCTCCATAGCAACGTGAGCTGTGTAACGGGCTTGTTTGTGTGGTTGGTCACCAAGCCTGTTCTCCTGTGTGAGACACCGCTTGAGCCCTGAGTGCTTTGCCAACTCCTCCTTCAACTCGGGGTCCTCTTTCTTCTCTTGCTTTCTTACTCAGGGGGGCTGGACAGAACTTGAAGGACCTTAGCTTGAGTGTACTGTGCATACAGTGAGCACTCCGCACACATTTGTTGATTGTTTCTTGTTTTTCAAGCATGAAGGAGTAATTTCAGGAAATTGTGGAGGTTTATTGTTTTGTCTCTTTTCCTCAGACAGGCCTAAGAACAAGATTTATTTTTCTTTTTAAAATAAAGTAAGAAAAAAAGGGACCTAAATTGGTTAGAAGTCTCAATTGGGGACTTAGCTTAAGGGATTGTAGATTATGGAGCCAGTGGTAGGATCTTGACCTTGTAAACTTTATTTATTACCTTCTAGCACATTCTTTTTGACTGGACATGTTGACATAATAAAATTTCCTCATGCAGTTGGTTCAACCACACATCGGCTCAACAACTGAATTCCTTGCTGTAGGGAATTTTCAGTCTGACTCTTATGCATGAAATACAGTGTTTGATCTTTCTGTGAAATCGGAAGCCAGCAGAATTTGCCACAGTAATGACTAAAATGTAACTTGTGAGCTTATGATTTTTCCTATGCTCTTTCCCTTCCCATTTTGTGGAATTTACCTGGAGGGGCTCAAGCCTTTGATGGAAAACAAACAAGCAAAAATTAAGGAGCTTTCTGCTGTTAAAGGCAAATTGTTATAAGACACTCTTTTGATAACTCTTAAATAGATGACAATAAATAATCCCACAATTGCATTTTGTTCTAGATTTGTGAAAAACACGGAGTTGGTTTAAGAAATGATAGATAACATTTTGGTGTTTATTCCTTTAAGGTATAAATTCTTTACTCAGATAACTACACAAACACGGATTTTTCATTTTAAAAATAGCCTTTCATTATGTATACTATTTTGTGCCCTGCTACCCCTTCAATCCCACCTTGATAACCATTCTTTCTGTTAAATACATCTCATCTCCAGTGAGGTTCATTAATAGGCTGATATGTTCTGGGCGCCTGGGTGGCTCAGTCGGTGAAGCGTGGACTTCGGATCAGGTCATGACCTAATGGCTCATGGGTTCCAACCCTGTGTTGAGCCCAGCTCAGAGCCTAGAGCCTACTCTGGACTGTTGTCCCTCTCTCTCTGCCCTTCTCCTGCTCACACTCACTCTCTTGCTCGCTTGCTCTGTCTCTCTCTCTCTCTCTCTCTCTCTCTCTCTCTCAAAAATAAATAAACATTAACAAGAATTATGGGTTCCTGGTTGACTCAGTCAGTTAAGCGTCTGACTTCAGCTCAGGTCACGATCTCACAGTTCTTGAGTTCCAGCCCAGCATCAGGCTCTGTGCTGACAGCTCGGAGCCTGGAGCCTGCTTCGGATTCTGTGTCTTCTCTCTCTGCCCCTCCCCCACTTGTGCTCTGACTCTCTCTCTCAAAATAATAAACATTTTAAAAAATTAAGATAAATAAGCTGATATATTTTCGAATTCTGCCCGAGACCCCCAACCAATCTCTGTTGTTGGACATTTGACATTGAGGCTATTCCCCTATTTTCAGTGGGGTTGCTATCGGAGCCTGACACAGGGCTCAAACCTACGAACTGTGAGATTATGACCTGAGCCAAAGTCAGACGCTCAACTGACTGAGCCACCTAGGTGCCCCTCAAAGTATATTCTTAAAAGTAGAATCCTGGGTTGCAGGATATTGCTTCTGTACGTATTGTAACTTGCCCTAAATATTTGAATTTATATGCCCACCATGATTATTTCAGTATTCTCCATTGCTGTGTACTATTTCAGATTATGTAAAATGAAAATATGAAAACTCCTTGTTAAGTGTCTAAAACAGTCATTGTCAATAGGAAATTTACATGTAGGCCTAAATAAGGCAGTGATGGTTTAACATAAATGTGTTATAAAATGTGAAGTCAAAACTTTAGACACATTGGTTGTTAAGTATGTATACATATTCTGCTAGTGACTTTTAAAGGCATAACTGGCATACAATAAAATGCTCTGGTCTTAAGTGTGCCGTTTGATGACTTTTGACACATACGTACATCCATGAAACTACCACCCCAATTAAGATACAAAATATGTTTGTTACTCCCACAAAGTCCTTCATGCCTCTTTTTAACCACTCACTATGTTCCACAACCAGTGTTATGATCTGTCTAATAACAGATATTCAGTTTGTGTGGTTTTGAATTTCACATGAACAGGTAATACTGTGTGTTGAATGTGTATACACTTAATGTAGTTCTGGAGGGAACTGTAGATACCAAACCAGACTATACTTTGTAGAACAAAAGGATCGGAGGCTGATGTGAAAATCATATTAAGGACAGTAGGTCTTTCAAAAGAATGAGTTAGACCCTTAACTTACACTGTATACAAAAAATTAACTCAAAATGGATCACAGACCTAAATAAGAGCTAAAAGCCACAGAACCCTTTTTGTTTTTCCTTAAAGTTTATTTATTTATTTTGAGAGAGAGAATTCCAGACAGGCCCTCTGCTGTCTGTACAGAGCCCGACATGCGCTTCCGTCTCATGAACCATGAGATCATGACCTGAGCCATAATCAAGCGTTGGATAAGCCACCCAGGTGCCCCAGAATCTGTAGAAGTTTTAGAGAAGGATGCCCAGGCTGGATTAGTTGGTGGAGCGTGTGACTCTGGATCTTCGGATTTTGAGTTCAAGCTCCCTGTTGGGCATAGATTACTTTAAAATATACATATAATAAATAATTTATTAATATTACAAATAATTACATGTAATATATGCAATGATAATTATATATAAGTATATGATAATTAATGTATATATAAATACATAATATTTCTCATACACATATATTATAACGAACATATATAATAATATATATTATAAGCAAATATTCATATTATCAGTGTTAACTTATACTATATGTAATAAATAACTTATATAAGCAATATTTATAAATATATATTTAAGTAATATACATATGTAATATGCATATATACACATATAAAATATATCTACATATGTATAAGTATATGCATATATATTAAAAAAATAAAATTCCTAGAAGAAATCATAGGGGAAAGCTTCATGACATTAGATATAGCAGTAATTTCATGAATGTGAAACCAATGCACAGGCAACAAAGGAAAAGACAGATAAATCGGACTACATCAAAATTTAAAACTTTGTGTACCAAAGGACACTAATCAAGAGAATGGGGACACCTGGGTGGCTCAGTTATTAAGGGGTCCAACTTGGCTCGGGTCATGATCTCACAGTTCATGAGTTTGAGCCCTGCATCTAGGTCTGCACTGGCAGTGTGGAGCCTGGACCAGGGATTCTCTCTTTCTCTCCCTCTTGCTCTACCCCTCTCCCACTTGCGTGTCCGCCCTCTTTCTTTCCCTCTCTCTCTCTCAAAATAAAGAAACTTAAAAAAAAAAAAAAGGGAATGAAAAGGCAACCAACACAATAGAATATTTGCAAATCCTAGGTCATAGAGGTGATTAACATCCAAAATATTTAATGCACTCCTACAATTCAACAACAAAAAACAACCCAATTAATAAATGGGCAAAGGACTTAAATACATTTTCCAAGTAAGATAAACAAATGGCCAGTAAGCATGCAGAAGGTGCTCAATGTCACTAATTAGGGAAATGACAAACACACAAGGAGTATGATACCATGTCATACCCATTAGGATGGCTATTCCCAAACAAACAGAAAACAGCAAATGCTGTCAAGGCTGTGGAGAAGTTGGAACACTTGTACACTGCTGGTGGGGATAAAAAGTGGTACCACCGCTGTGAAAACAGTATGGGAGCTCCTCCAAGAATTAAACATAGAACTTCCCTAGGATCCAGCAGTCCCGCTACTGGGTGTTTAGCCATAAATCCCTGAACAGATGTTCATATGTCCTTTCTTATGGCAGCATTGTTTAAGATCACCCAAAAGTAGAAACAACTGAAGTGCCCGTGATGGATGAGAAGATGAAATGATTTCCTTATATTAGCATGCCTGTGATAAATTTAGGATAATGTGAAGTATTTCTTTTGATCTTAAATTGTTTCCCTCCAAAAGGAAGGACAAAACTGATAATGTAAATAGATTCAGATAATCTAGAGGTGACAGCTCTGTAATAGAAACCAAAGTGTATTTTAGCAACATAACTTCCTAATCAAGGAGGATTCTAATATCTGTTCCACATGTTTTTGTGAGCTGTTGTGGAGGCAGAGCATTGCACGGGACCGTTGTGTAGCTCAAGGCAGGAAGCTCTTACATTTATGTGTCAGTGGTGTGTGATTTATAGTATGGGATTTATATACCTGTTCCAGGAGCTTCAGTCAATACATACTCATTGAGCTCTTTCAGTGGGCCAGGCCTTGTGAGTGCAGTGATGAACTAAACTGCCAGGACCCCATTTTTTATGGAATTTACATTCCATTGGGTGTGGCGGTATCCATGTTGTCAGATACATTTGAGAAATCCCAGATTTAAAGGTGGATGTGTCTCTTAACTTCTTAAGGATTTAACACCTTCTTTGTACGTTAGCTTCTACTTTCATGTTTACTTTTCAAACTTTTTTGATTAGAGGATTTATTTCTGTGAATTAACTTGCCAGATTAGTGCCCCATGTAGGTGCCATTAGGAAATGCTGGCATGAAGTCCTTCAGAGACATAGAGTCCTGTCAGAGATTTCCCAATCTGCAGGAAACGTAGAAGACCCTGGTGAAGTCTTTGGCCTAATCTTGCCCTGGGTGGAAGGCCTAGAGAGATGAGGGCGCCTGATTAGTAGCCAGGGACGGGTCTCTGGAGCAGAGATGTCGCGGGGCCTGTTTACATAAAGCACCTGACCGAGGCATTTTCCTCTCCTGGGGCCTCCTGCCTTGTGCGCTTGCTGGGTGGTCTCCACGCTTCTGCTTCTGGGGGGGGCGGATGAGGGAGAGGGTGAAGGTGAGCTCTTTATTTCAGAATTTAAATTTATGAAGTAATTTAGGCATACCGAAAAGTACAGAAACAAATATAACAGACACTTGTGTAACTGCAGCAAAATTGTTGGGTGCGTCTGCTCCATTTCTCCCTCTTTTTATATCGGAAAAAATGCAAGGCTGAGTGTCACACATCTGCATGCCTCTCCCCCTCCAGAGTGTCATCGATTTCCTTTTCAGTGCGTGCTGTGTGTATGTACATATATACACTCCCAAACAATAATTTTTGTGTGTGTATTAAAAATTTATACAAATGCTATTATATTGCATTCTTTTGTTGCTTTTTAAAAGAATTCAGTATTGTTTAGATTTGAACCATTCTGATATGTCGGCCTTACTACATCCTTTTTTAAAAAATTGAAATCGTACGGAATTCCATCCTGTGTCATTACCTACTGTGTTAGAGTTCGAGCGTGTCCACTTTCTGGCTTTGTAAACAGTATTGCATCGCATACCCTTCTTGGGACACATGTGCGTGTGTCACGGGCATGTATTTACGAGGGAGATTGCTGGGTCATAGGGTCAGTGCACCTTTATACCTGGCGAGGAAACTGTTGTCTACAACTCCTTTAAGAAGAAAACTGGAGAGAAGATAAACCTTGACTGTTTCTTCAATTTTGAAATATGAGCAGAGGGTTCATTCGGGATAAGGTAAAGTGAAAAATGGGGCCCGGAATTTCTGTACCTTTAACATGAAGCAGAGATAGGAAAGTTCGTATTCACGGGTTTATCAGCGTGGTTTCCTAAAATAAACACTTAAATGAATCATTTTCAGCTATCCTTCCTCTCCAGCAATGTAGGAAAGCATTCATATTTCCTTGAAAATTGGAATAAATTTTTTTGTTATTATGTATGCTCATGCTCCACCATGAGATCTTCTTTATTTAGAAATGAGTGAAGTAAATTCTTGTTTTTCTTGATTTTAAGTAACAGAAAAGCTCTGCTCTCAGGCATTTTCTGGAGATTTCCATGTAGTTTAGTTTAGTGATATTTTTATTCAAACCGTGATCCGGGCCCAGAGCGTCTGCCGGGTCTGTCATGACTTGGGGGGAAGCAGTCAGTGGCCTGAAGTTCGCCGGTTTGGCTGTGAGGTGAAGCTGCTCGCAGGCGTCTCGGGAGCTGGGTGCTGCTAGTGGATTCAGTTTTAGAAGATGTTCCTTCGTTAATTTTTGATGTAAATACTTGATTCAGTAATCACTGAACAACGTCCATTCACTCAGCAAACATGTACTGACTGGCAGGCCCCGCTCCCAGGAGGCATCGCAGGAGCGTGGGGCGTGATGTCTAGTGATGAGGAC
The DNA here is from genome assembly GCF_006229205.1 of Suricata suricatta. NCBI lineage: Eukaryota > Metazoa > Chordata > Mammalia > Carnivora > Herpestidae > Suricata > Suricata suricatta. The sequence continues at coordinate 135,293,174 of NC_043706.1, forward strand.
AGTAGTAGACACAGCGCACAGTTAGGGGGTTTGCTGACTAAGTCGGACCGTGGCCACCGTGTGACGTGGCGTTGGAAACGGCATGAGAAAGACCACTGGCTCTGTGCTGTGTAGCCGGGCCGGTCTGGGGAGGGTGGGTCTGAGCTGCACGTGCTTCGGGACCCGAGCTCTCAGCGCTTGGTTCCTGCTTCTCAGTAACGCTTGGTGACACTTCCCTTGCACCCAACATTCTGGTGACCCTCCTTCTCCTGAATGTCTTTGAGGACCAAGACGTAAGCAAGAAGACCCTCAGTAGCTAAAATCGATTTTACAGAATTTGAGGTGGTAACCGCTCCCTTGCTCCCCTCGTGGATGAGGCCCCTCGGCCTTCATGTTTTTAACCAGCGTCGCGCACTCCTCAGTCCTCAGCAGATTCCGCTGAGGATGGAGGTCCGTGGTGAGCGATGGCCGGGTGCCTCGGTGGCATGTAAGGCAGACGGTGGAGCGAGACCATAGTTACCCCGTGGGGTCTGTGCAGGCGGCTTTGGGCAGGGGCTCTGGGGCCTTCAGTGTATTATGGTTTAACCTGCTGATTTAGGTTTTATGATCGTGATTGTTTGGCTTAAGATGTCAGAAAAGCGCATGATAGATCTTTGAAAGTCAGGCATCTAAATTGATTAAAACAAGAACAATATTGATCATTAAAGAATTAGACTTTAGTTCCAGACAACTGACCTAATATATTTAGAAATTGACTTTTAAAAGAAAACTTAGGAAATAATTTCTGTCTTAGAGATAGCACTGCAACCTGCAGTTTAAGAAGTAATGGCATCTGTGTAGACTTCCAGGTGGGATTATTCTGTTGCTGGTTATAATATGAATCTGAATCGATAGAGCAAGTAGCCCTGTCTTGTAGCTAGAGATGTGAGACAGTTACCTTTATGTGATTGACCATATTCACACAAGTGAGGCGCAGTAGGACTTAGATTTGGGTTTGACACATTTCCCACCCAGAGATTCTGCAGCTAAACAGCGTTTAGTGTCTCTCCCCCAGCGTGGCTCCCGTGGAAGGACGGGAGACCGGGATCTGCTGACCGGCACCGGGACCCGGGTCTCACCGGCAGGCTGACTGCTGCGCTGTAAGTCGCCTCCCCCCCGGGCTCCCAAGGGGGAGCGGCCAGCTAGGGTGGTGCCAGGTGAATTAGGCCATGCATCTAAAAGTAGAGCAACTAGGTTTTAACTGTGGAAGACTGCTGTAAAGTCTCCCAAGCAGAAGTTTGGGGTGGTTTCTCCCCTGAGGTTGAACATTTGCCTGGAGTCCTGCCCCGCCTGCCTCGCTTGGCTCTCCTGCACCCTGACTTGCCGCCCAAGCTCTTGCGAGCTAGCATCGACGGCAGGGTCGGGTATGTTCCTGGCTGCTCCAGTGGTAGTCGCTGCCTATGGCATGTCCTGCTGTCCTGCTCAGAAAATAGAGCCCCGCTTCCCAAACAGCGCTTTCATGCTGTGGGTAAGGGTTTCCCTAAACCAGAAAGTCAACATATTAAAGTGCAATTCCCAGGGGAGATGCTGGCTGTGTTGATTGAGCTTTACAGTCGTTTTAACACTGGCAAAAGTGTTATCCTAACTGCTTCAAATCAAACTGCAAAGATGCTTGTGTGAAATCTAGTATTAGATATCAAATCAACATATGGGTGCCGAGCGGAAGGGGATGTGTTGTGGTGGTATACGATACTCTAGCATGTGGAGTTGTATTTTATGGAAATTCTTTGGCTTGGCTTATGGCAGGGACATACATTCATTATGAGATATCAAGCTGTAAAATAAATAAAAGCAAAGAATTCAACTGTGCAGTTAAATGGTTTTCAGTGCAAACTTGTCTGCTCAACTAACGTAGGGTCTGTGTGACGAGGCATTTGTGAGCCATCGTGGCCAAACGTTTGTGATCGTTGCTGACAGGCCTTGACGATAAGCTAGATCAGGTCAGAAAGAAAATGAACTTTAGCTTTTTGCATTTTTCTCCTTTCTCTTCAGCGTTGTATGTGTTACAAATTGCCGTGCTAATTGGTCTTAGAAGCAAAGTGTTGAATATTTTCCTCCTTTTACCATTGCTTCTTTTTCCTCATTCGGTATTTTACAGTGATTGCACGTTTAAATGTGTGTCTGCGACCGATCACTGAATCCTTAACAGTGTGGGCTCACGGGGTTTTAGTTCGTGGGGTTCTCACGTGGGCCGTGTTGTGTTATGAAGAGTGACGTGACCATCCTCGTCTCTAGAGTGCATTTTGCTATCCTGATCCCTTGTTTTTCTTTTCCTCCGCTGCTCTCTCTCCCAATTAGAGGGGAAAAAACTTAGAAGTATCCTTCATGGTGTATTACATGAAGAAGGACTTTCCTTTGAGCAAAGATTTTAAGGGCGTTTAGGTCCATGTAAGTTAGAGATGAGGAAGACTTATCTAGAACATTCTTGTCTATATCTCTGGCATTTGCAGGGTAAGCACATTCTGCTTTACACCATTACCTGTTGTCAAGCAGGAAAATACTATTCTATTAGATATGAATATCTTTCTTTCCCTCAGGAACTCATGTTGTTGGTTATATTGTGTTACATACATAGTACTGTCTTTTAAAAGGGTTTTATTTTATTGTAAAGTGGTGTAGTTTCTTTTTAGCAAAATCAGTAAATGCAGTTGCTCATGTAACTGGTACAGTATCTGCTGCTCTGTAGTTGGAATTTTTTGACCTTCGTTGAAACAAAAACACACCTTATACATATACCCAAGCCACAAGCATCCTACAGAATATTAGTAAGTGTGCTTGGAGTGTTAGAGTTCATTTTCATTTTGAGCCTGGCACGAGAATGGATTAACACAATGCTATCTTGACTTTCTTTTTTTTTTTTTAATTTTTTAATTTTTTAAATGTTTGTTTATTCTTGAGAGACAGAGCACAAGCAGGGGAAGGGCAGAGAGAGAGAGGGAGACACAGAATCCGAAGGAGGCCCCAGGCTCTGAGCTGTCAGCACAGAGCCCGACATGGGGCTCGAACCCACAAACCGTGAGATCATGATCTGAGCTGAATTGAATGCTTAACCGACTGAGCCACCCAGGCGCCCCATCTTGACTTTCTAATAGGCTGTTCTGTTTTTGTTTTTTTCATTAACAGACATTTGATTAGTTTCACCTGTACAGTCTACACCTCACCAACTCAGCAGAGGCTGACAGTTTTAAATGTCAGTATTAGATGTTTCCCCCACTGGATTTTTATGAGGTTATCAAGACTTGATATCTGATGAAATATTATTTTTTTAAAAACAGTCAAATTATCTTTTTACTTCCTTTCTACTATGTGACTAGAAGACAGTATGATGATTTATGTAATGGAGGGAAGATTAAAAACATTGAATTCAGTTGCTTGGCCACTCGCAGACCCCCCCCCCCACGTTGCCGCATCGAAACCGTATTTGACTGCCCTGAATTGCACATTTTGACTTTGTCGCGTGTTTTGCTTGTCTTGTCGCCAGATGCCGCCTCAGTACGGACAGCAAGGCGTGAGCGGTTACTGCCAGCAGGGCCAGCAGCCTTACTACAACCAGCAGCCGCAGCCCCCGCACCTGGGCGCGCAGGCGCAGTACCTGCCGCAGCAGCGGTACCAGCAGCAGGTGAGCGCGGGCCGCCGGGCTCTGACTGGCACCGACGGGCTCCGTCCCGCGCCGGAGAGCCTGTTTGGGGGCGGAGGGCGTAGTATTGAGAAAATGCAAAAGTACTCCGGATGTGAACCGAACTGGTCGTTTGCCTACGGACGCTCCAAAGTGTAGAGGGGGAAGTACAGTAGTTTTCTCGATCACTTAGTGGTGCCAGTTGGCACCTACATGGTATTCGCGTCTCGAGGTTGAGGGTGGGGGGCGTGTTTTAATGCTAAGTGCTGCTCCATCAAAACATCGTTGCCTGCGCAGTGGTACTCTCCTTAAAGCAGCTTATAAGCAGATCGTCACTTCAGTTACAACATAGGAAAATACTAGAGGGGATCATGCACTTTTAGAATATTAAGCAGTTTGTGGTTTAAATTAACCTCATTAAATACTCTTTTACATTATCGGGCTGTGTACTTCAGCTTCTGTGATTTGTAGAAAAATCATACATAGACATGCGGTCAAATAGTTCAGTCTCCTCTTGTTTTAGAGGCTGACACGGAGAGATAGAAAAAGGCACTTTGAGCTCAGGATTCTTACTCTGAATCCAGATAAATGTTTTGTAGCACTTGCAGTCACAAGCATCAGAATGTAACTTGCCATTTCATAGTTTCCTTCTTTCTCTTTCATGGGGTGGTGAGGGAAGGCAGCAACATTGATGATTCAGTTTTTTTTTAATTGTTTAATGTTTTTATTTATCATTGAGAGAGAGAGACAGCATGAGTGGGGGAGAAACAGACAGAGAGAGGGAGACAGAATGTGAAGTAGGCTCCAGGCTCCAAGATGTCTGCACAGAGCCCTCAGGGTCTGAACTCACAAACTGTGAGATCATGACCTGAGCCAAAGTTGGATGCTAACTAACTGAGCCGCTCAGGCGCCTCGATGGTTCAGTTTTTGAAGTGCTTCTTGTACATGTTGAAGAGATTGTTGACGCTAAACAAGGTAAAAAAAAAAAAATACATGGAGTTTGGGGCACCTGGGTGGCTCAGTCGGTTAAGCGGCCCACTGTTGATTTCGGTTCCGGTCATGATCTCACGCTTTGTGATCCTGGGCTCCAGAGTCTGGCTCTGCACTGACAGCACAGAGCCTGTGTGGGATTCTCTCTCCTTCGCTCTTCGCCTTTCCCCGCTCATGCTCTCATGTTCTTTCTCTAAAAATAAAATAAGCTTAAAGCAAGATACAAAACTTATTTCTTTTTATTTTTTAAGTTTATTTTGTTTATTTTAAGAGAGAGCATGCATGCCTGCATGCGGGGGAGGGGCAGAGAGAGAGAGAGGGAGGGAGAGAGAATCCCAAGCAAGCTCCACACCATCAGTGAAGAGCCCGACGAGGGACTTGAACTCATGAACCTTGAGATCATGACCTGAGCCGAAATCAAGAGTCAGATGCTTAACTGACTGAGCCACTCAGGTGACCTTGAAACTTAATTTTAATTCAGCTGGTTTCTTAAGTATTTTCTTGGGTTCTTTGGAGTCTTTTCCCATGTGACTTATATTTGAGAGTTTTAAAGACAGTTTATGAATTTAAACAAAACATGTTAAAACAACAGAGATTGAAGATTCTGTAGAATCTTGGTTTTTTTTTTTTTTGCAAATGTTTTCAAAATTCTGGTATTGTATAAAGGCATTTATGGAGGTAGGAATGGATATTATTTCAGTTACTTGGTCTAGTCTTTTATTAAGATGTGGGAAAATTAATCGTCCAATATCATTTCTTTTTTAATTGAGAGAGAATGGTGTCAGTTCATGATCTATAAAGTTCTAGGCTTTTCCAAGGGCTTTCAGCACCTTATTTAACTCCTTGGTAGACACAGGATGTTTTCTCATGCCATCAACATTTAAGAAGGACTGAATAGAGAGATTACATTAGTCATTTTACTTCGGTGTGCTAAAATAAATCTCTGATTGTAAAACCAATTTGATTAAGGATTCTGAGTGCCTGTCATTTCCTTCAAGACCAAGCTCAAATTTACTTCCTCTATGAAGCATCCACTGATGACTTCTATCACATTGCAATTAGTTATTTAATATCCTTCACATTTAAATATTTAACACACTACAGGTGAAATCTTATTTTAATGAATACTATTCTGAAGTGCTGGGTTTAGGTCTATTTGATGCTTTGATACTGCCATTGTTTTATTGATTCGAACGTGGTCAATTCTACGGTAGGAAGTGCTGCGCCCAGAACCACGGCAATCTCACGTAAATACGGTCACTTCTGTGTGTTCTGAGGAAGACAGTTTTTTGAACTCTCTGAGAAAGTTTTTCTTGTTTTCATACTCCGTACCTGTAGAATGTCGAAATGTTTTTTAAATTTTGTTAAGTTCATTATGGGACAAAGAGGCAGGGGTCAGAGACATTTCTGTTGAGGAATGAGAGGGTCTTGTTGACAGGCCGACCTTTGGTATTTAGGGAGTTAGGTTGCAGATAGATTTAGAGAGTTGGTCTAGGAAATAAGAGTTAGCATTTTGGATATGGTTAGCACCTCCCAAAACAAAGAATCCCCCAGCTCTATCCCAAAACCATGTAATAACAATAACCAAAGGATTTTTTCAAAATCAAGCTGGGTTTTAATAAGAATATCTAATTCTGAATTCACATACATTTAAAAACCAAAGAAGCTGAGTTGTATTTAATGTAAAGAGCCAGCACTTCCTAACAGAGGAGACATTCACCTCTGCAGACTTTCTTTTTGTTTCCAAATAGCCCGCATGGCCTATTGATTTTTATATTAGGGAATCCACCCGCAAATTATACTTTGTGTCTTTTGTTAAGAGGTTTGATACAAAAAGTAATTTTAGGGCTCCATGAAGACACCTCACTCTGTATCTTTAGCATTTGCTGATGTGTTATGTTTTGAATAATCAGTACATTCCTATATTTCAAAAACTGAAAAGTATGAGGAACGGATAGGATGAGCTTCCCAGCACAGCCCTGCCGAGCTTGCCCCGCCTCACCCTTTGCCTGCTAACCCCTTCCGCAGGGTGTCCTGCGTTTTTCTGGGGTGTGTTTATGACAAAGAAGCAAGATACCATATTGTATTATTACATATTTATTTATTTTTGAGAGAGAGAGAGGACATGTGTTGTGTGCAAGCAGGGGAGGGAAAGAAAAAAGAGGGAGAGAGAGGGAATCCCAAGAAGGCCCCCTACTGTCAGCCCCAGGCCGGACGTGGAGCTCAAGTCCACAAACTGTGAGATCATGACTTGACAAGCCAAACCCCAGAGTCAGATGCTTAACTGACTGAGCCACCCAGGCGCCAAGATACCGTATTTTAATTTTGACTCCATTTCCCCATAAATGGTGGCATACTGTAACGTACATACTTGTCTATTCTTTGTCATCCTTGTCTCCCACCCACTTAAATATAGTTTTTGTCGAACTTGCCAAAGGAGTATGCAAAGGAACCCTTCACTCTTTCTCATAGTGTCATTTCATTTTATGGTCATACCTTGATCTACTTAACCAGTTCCCTTTTGATGATCATTTAGGTTAGTTTAAGTTACTTGCAGTTCAAACAATACTGCCAAGATGAGCATTGTGTATGTATCATTTTGTAAATGTGCAGATATATCTGTAGGATAAGTTCCTGGAAGTGCACTAGTATATCAATGAGTGTATGCAGTTACAGTTCTGGTAAATATTGCCAGATTGTTCCTTTGAGGGGTTGCACCAATGTATGCTCACACCGCCAGCATCTGAGGGCACTGGCCTCCCCACGCATGCGCCAGTGGCATGGTTTACTCAGCTTCTGGATTGTTGCCAGGCGGATATATAATTTGAATTTGCATTTATCTTGTTTTGAGTTTTGTTGAATGTTTTATGAACTTAAAAGCATTTGCATTTCTTTTTTTTTTTTGGAATGTGAATTCATACCTTGTCTTGAATTTTTCTATTCAATTGTTGGTCTTTTAAAAATTGATTTAATAAAAATCTATATATATTAGGGAGACTGGATCTTCGCTTGTGATGTGAGTTACTAACCACCCTCCCTTCCCTTGGCATTCATCTTTTGATGTTAATTATGGTTTATTTATTTACTTGGTCATGCACAGGAGCTTTTTAAATTTTAAAAGATATGTATGTAGTCAAAATTATCAATCTTTTAAGATCTCTGGGGTTTTTTTTTGTTTGTTTTTTTTGTTTGTTTGTTTTTTTTTTTTAGTGCAAGTATGAGCCTTCCACACTCCAGGATTTACCAAGGAACTCTCCTGTGTTATTTTGTAGTATTTCCATAGATTCATTTTTACATCTCACTTACCCTAATCCAGCTTAACTGTGTTGTTTGTTTGTCTATTTGTTTGTTTGCCAGATCTTCTCTTGTGTAAGCTATTGTGCTAGGGCTCTGCAGAGAAACGGGATGTGTGTGTGTGTGCGTGCACACACATGCATATATCCTATTTGGTTAGGATAAAGAGATTTGTCGGAAGGAACCGGCTTACACAATGGTGGAAGCTGGCACGTCTGGAACCTGCACTGTGGGCCAGCAGGGTGGCGATTCAGGAGAGCAGGCTGAGCGGAGACAAGTCTGCTGGAGAGTTTCCTCTTAGTCGGAGAGGCCAGCCTCCTTGCTCTGCTCACGCCTTCAGCTGATGGCCTACCCACGTTTCCCAAAGTCACTGGTTTACATGTGAATTCCAGCCAAACACACTTTCCAAGTTGACACATCAAATTAACCATTACACTTGCCTTTCCCCAAATGATTGGAGATGCCTTTTTTTTTTTTTTTATCATTTACTGAATTCCCTTAGGTATACTGTTTGGGGTTATTCTGGGGTTTTTGTTCTTTTTCAGTTGGTCCTTTTTTTAAAGCTTATTTATTTTTTGAGAAAAAATAGCTCTTTGAGAAAGAGGGAGAGATAGCGCATCCCGAGTAGGCTGTATGCTGTCAGTGCGGAGCCTGATGGGAGGTTTGACTCAGGGACCATGAAACTGTGACCTGAGCTGAAATTACGAGTTGGACACTTAACCTCCTGAGCCACTCGCGCACCCCTCATTGGCCCCTTTATTACTGTCTTCCATTTCTTCATTGTTTGTAGGTGTTTTTGAATTTTCTTTGTAACATTCTTCCAAAAGAGCTATTGTACTTTTTTTGTTAGAATTAATTGTATATATTTTATATTTTGGTTGCCATTGTAAATTGTGTGCTTTTCAAAATTCATTTTCTCCTTGTTATGAGTGTATATAAATCCAGCACAATTTATATTAAAATTTTTTTTTGTTCAATGACCCTTTAAATTCTTGTTAATTCTACTAACAATATGTAGGTTCTCTTAGGTTTTCTCAATTTTTAAAACAAAACTTTTTTTTTAAAGAAATCACCCCATTCTCCCTCTCCTTGTCTTTTTGCAGACTAGCTTCCCCAAAGCATTGTTGGAAAGGGCTGTCTATTCTGTATTCTCTGAGACGTAAAAGAAGGCTTTCAGCATTTCCTCATTAAGTATAATGTTTGTTTACTTACTTGGTTATTTAATTTAGTGACTGCCCACTGCTAGACCGCTAAGTACCCTCCTTCTTCTAGTTTGCGAAGGGATTCTATCATGAATGAATGCCAAATTTTATCTATCTTACGTGGTATTTTAATAAGTATTGAGATGAACATTTTGGTTTTCTCCTATAATCCATTGTTGGGGGTGTATTATGTGTGTCCCTTTGTTTTAAAGTTTAAACCAAACATGCTTTCTAGAATCATCCTTTAATCTTCTTAAACATCACTGAGTTCAGATTGCAGATCTCTCTTTAGGTGTCTTGACAGTGTTGGTGAATGAGATTGACTTTTATCCTTGTAAGGGTTTGGTGTCTGTATTAGGGAGTTTTATAAAATGAATTGGAGCCTAGTCCCTTTGTAAATCTACTGGAAGACTTTTATGTTAAACTTTGGAATTAATCTGCCTTTTGAATGGTAGAAGTATCTGTAAAACCATAAAGGAATGTGTATGTACCTCTTGATTATTAGCTTTTGTCTTTTTCCTGATTTGTGACTTTGATCTTATGTCCTTTGTGAATATAGGCGTATTCACATTATCAATTTCTTCTTGAGTCAGCTTTCTGCCTTTATATATGCATATATATATACACACACACGTTATATATGTTTATATGTGATGTGTAGATATACATATATGCAACACTTTATATATTCCTACACATTAGGAATTTATTTCATCTAGTTTTTCAAGTTTATTAAGAAGGTTGTTCATATAGTAATTATCATTAATTTTTATAACATCCAGAGTTTAAGGCACTTAATCTATAACATTTTTCCTTTATTGTTTTTTTTTCAAGTTTACTTATTTATTTTGCGTGTGAGAAAGAGAGCATGTGCACGTGTAGGAGTGGCAGAGGGAGAGCGAGAGGGAGGGAGAGTGAGAGAGAGAGAGAGAGAGAGAATATCCCAAGCAGGCTCCCTGTTGTCAGTGCAGAGCCCGAAGTGGCTTTCTGTCCCACGAACCGTGAGATCACGACCAGAGGCAAAATCAAGAGTCCCAACACTTAATGGACTGAGCCATCCAGGTGCCCCTGTCTTGCTTTACATTTTACTGATGTTTATTTTGCTGTTCTTTTTTTCAGTCAGGTGAATGCTTAGCTTATTTGAAACATGTTTGTCTGATGAAGCAAAAAAGAAGACTAAAAAAGTTCCTCTTGCTTTGGCCGAATGTCTCCCAATTTTGACATGCATCATTTTTGTTCTCTTTTGGTTCTAAGAATTTTTTTTTTCCCTGCATTTTTTTGTTTTTTTTGGGAAGACATTTTATTGAGTTCCTGGGTTTATATTCTGTTCCCTCAGAAGGAACGATGTTTGTTTTTGCCAGTTGCCTGTGGACACGAGTGATTGGGAACCACATTTTGTGTCTTATTGTACAGGAAAATCTCACTGTGCCCATGAACAGAATGATCCAGTGAGTATCCACACGCCGCCATAATTCCTTGCCCTTCCCAGCCTGGTCCCATTCAGATATCCCCAGTTGTTGTCAGAATGCCTGTATAGTTTGTTTTTGTTTTTTTCCAAGCAGAATTCGAAGACCTTTAATCCATTGGTTTGGTCCTTACGTCTTTTTATCTGGAACAGTTCCTTCTTCCCCATCCCCATTAGAGCCTATGGCACGTTGGAAAACTGTCTCGTGGAATGGCTTGGTTTGGTTGCTTTCCCTTGATGTGGCTTAATGTGTTCACCTAGCGCCTCTAATCCGATAAGGTCAACAAATTGTTTTTTTGTCGTCATTGTAAATCATGTCCCCAAAATGTAGGGCATTGTGTCTGTTCAGGTGAGGGGAGCACGACCCTCTCTGTGAGTCAGGAAGCCTCCAGGTGTAGTTCCGGCCCTGACTGTCCAATGACCGTTATCCATTATTCCAGTGTGGTGAAGACAAGCCTTCTCCTTCACACGCTTTCAGATTCCTTGTTGACAGACTCTGTGAGCATAAAACCTGCTGGTGGCTTTCTTAAGTCACTAAGTTTCGGGTAGTTTGTTACACATCGTTACTGACTAACATGCTTTGAAGTACTTCATAGGTGTTGCTGTGAGTGTATTACGTTAGGATAAACATAAATGTTTTGTTGTCCCTCAGTAGTGATACCAAGATTGATCAGTGGGTTCAGGTGGTGCTGGCCTTTGGGACCACTTACATAGAATTATCTTCTTGAGGTTTTTGCAGACCACACCATTAAGTGTTAATTTTGACCAGAAACCCTGATGAAGGTTAGCTTGTGGTTGCTAAATCTCAGTGGAGCCATTTTTAAATTCCTCCTCCCTCTGAGTATTACGTTCAAGACAGGTATTCTCCTGTTCTCTTTAGCGGGTTTTCATATTCTCAGATAATGGGTATAGCCCTTCTTAGCTCCTAATTTATTTGAGATGTACCGTCTCCTAGTTCACTCCCTTTGGGCAGGCCCTAGACTTTCCCCCTGTTCCCCGTGTAGTCCTTAGGAGGAAAGTTAAAATCTACAGCAAGCCAGATTCTGTTGTGGTGCCCTAACTTTGTGTGTTCTTGGTTTACTTGCTGTTTGTTTTTGGTTTTACTCACATTCATGCCAAGTCTGCGATCATTTAAAAAGGCCTTTTTTAGGATTATAGATATTTAAATGAATAGACATTTAGAGTATCTAATCTGCCATATGGCTGGAACTGGTCCTCTTACATTTTCTAGTTTTTTATTGGCTCTCCTTAACGCAGTTTAAAATGGTAATAAATATGTAATATAATAGTTTATAACATACAGACAATACATTCCCATTTTATAATGAAACTTTTCTCATGCCTCCTTTATTCTTTGGACATTTCACAGTTAGTTATGTTATCTACATAAAATTTGTAGATAACGTATCTACAGAATGATGTACTAACTGTGGATAAACTATCATATGAATTAAATGCTTAGACATTATTACACTGGAAGACTTGTGAAATAGGTGCTTACATGTGTCTGGGGTCACCGAACTTGGCAGCTATAAGGAGAGCGTTGCATTAGCAACTCTGGTGTCTTTTTTTTTATAATTTGTTTTTTGAGAGAACGAGCATGTCAGCACAAATGGAGGAGGGGCAGAAGGAGAGAGAGAGAGAATCTTCAGCATTCTCCATGCTCAGCCCCACCCAGGGCTTGATCTAATGTCCCTGAGATCATGACCTGAGCTGAAATCAAGAGTTAGACTTTTAACCGACTGAGCCACCAGGCGTCCCAGCAACTCTGGTATCTTCTGCAGGGTTGTCAGTGGTGATTTCATTTTTAAGATGGTGAGCTTGGTCAAAATCTGAACAAAACAGAGGCACCTGGGTGGCTCAGTCAGTTGAGCGGCTGACTTCAGCTCAGGTCATGATCTCACAGTTCGTGAGATGGAGCCCCACATCGGGCTTGTGTTGACAGCTCGGAGCCGGGAGCTTGCTTAGGACTCTGTGTCTCCCTCTCTCTGCCCCTCCCCCGCTCCTACTTTGTCTCTCTCTCTCAAAAATAAATAAATATTTTTAAAAAATTTTAAAAATCTGAACAAAAAAAGTATAATCTTCCCAATAAACAGAGTAGTTTTAGTCTTGGAAATTTCAGTATGTAATACAATTATTATTTTTTTAATGTTTATTTTTTGGAGAGAGGGAGAGCATGCACATGCATGCACACAAGTTGGCAGGGGTGCAGAGAGAGGGGCACAGAGAAGCAGACTCCACGCTGTCACCACAGAGCCTGTCCTGGGGCTCAAACCTACGAACCGTGAGATCATGACCTGAGCTGATATCGAAGGAGTTGGACATTTAACCAACTGAGCCACCAGTTGCTCCTGTAATAAAATTACTTTAAGAATAATTTGTTTTTATATGCAAAATGAAGTGCAGTCCTAAACTCCAACAAATAATTAGCTTTTGTGTGATTTTGTTTAAATCCAGATGGAAGGTGGACTTCTGAAAGTAGTGTGGGGCGTGTTATGATTATCTGTTCGGTAACGCCTCTCAGATGTAGGATAACCTCACATTTCTGCCTTACTCCCACTAAATTCCATTGGATTTTCTTAAACTTGTGACAGCAGTCCTCTTGAAATCTTCAACACATAGAACTTATATGCTTCCTTATTTTTCTGAAATAAAATTCTATGTATTATGAGGTACTTTTTAAAAAAAAATCTCAAACATCAGTCTGATGACCTAAATGTAATGCGAAGGGTGGAGAGTAGTTCATAGTAAAATACTGTGTTTCCTAAGGAAACACGCAGACACGTCTACACGGCAGACCGCTGCAGCAGTCAGAGGCCAGTCCGCGCGTGTGTGGTAACCGTCCGTGAACTCTGCTGAGCAAATGAGGGCTGCGGGTTCACTGCATGGACGGCTCAAAATCATGAGCAGGGTTTGAATCTGTGAGATCTATTACCATACAACAGCAATCATATATAATGAAAATATTGAACATTTTAATACGTTCACAGAGTTGTTTAACAAAAAGGAAATTACCCTGAAGCGTGGATTTAGGATTTACCCGATCCTAAATTGGTACATAAAGTACATATACACAGTACGCATTAGTAAGAATGTTATCTGTGCCGTTAAAGCTTTTTTTTTGAACCGTTGTGTATTTTTTAAATGATCTGTAGTAAACATGTAATGTGTATAATATTTTTAAATATTGTGTAAAAGATGCTACATTAACGACAAAATAAAAGGAATTACCAGTTGCAGCAGTGTAGCAGACTAGATAGCCTGAAAGTGTCTCTAGGGACCAGAAAACCCAAGATGGTGGTCCCATTCACCTCTGTGTTGGTGAGCTGTACAGTGCGCTGAGCCGCTGTCTTACTGTTTCCTACAGCTCTTAGCTCAGCCTTTTCCTCCTTGCCCAGCCAGAATTCCGATTCTGTCACCGTCGTTACTCCTTTGTGTATACTCTTAACTCCATTGTGCTGTCCCCTCCCTTCCCAGTCTTACAAACCTGCTTACGCAACCCCGCTGAACCCCATCTCCTTGCCTCCTCCGGGGGGAGGGGGGAGGGAAGGACACAGGGAAGACTCCTACTCCTTTAAGTTCGTGACTGCTCACGTCAGCTCACGCGGGTCCTGTGCCTCCGCTGGCCCTCGCGCTGCTGCACGTGGCCCTCTGTCGTCCGCTCTCCGCTGTTTAAGCTGGTGATGTTGTTTCCTATTTCACTGAAGGAATTCGAGCGATCGGGAGACCTTGACATACCCACCGGCCTGTGTCTGCGCGAACCCCGTGCCTCCTGGTCGAGCTCTCGCTCCCATGTGCATAGCTTTCCCACGTCTCTTTTCTAACTGCACTGTCAGTTTCCCTTTCGGTCACTCGCACCAGAATTCAGCCATGCCATGTCGTACTAGGAGTGACCAAACCAACCCACCTTTCTTGACCCAAACCAATAACACCCTATTTCTCTCTTCAGTCACCTTGTCATTTACTGTTTATCCTTCAAATCGACTCCGGACAGGCTTTTATTTTGGCAGCTCTGTTGAAAAGGCTCTTTCCAAAGCTGTGTCTTACCTGTTGTGCAGTCCAGCCTGATTGTCGTGCATCCGTGTTTCACCTGTCATGAGCCTTCGATGCAGGCGATGGCGTCTTCCTTCTTGGAGCACCTTTCTTGCTTGTTTCCTGGGCCACTGCTCTCTCCTGCCTTTCTTTTTACCTTGCCGGCCATTCTGTGCTCTCCTTTACTGATTTTTCTTTGTCTCCCTCACCTTCAAATGTTGGTCTGTGGTCAGGGCTCAGTGTTGGAGCCTCTTTTGTCTTTACACACCGTACCTGTGTGAATTTACTCAGCCTTATGGCTTTGAATGTCATCTACAGGCTATGGCTGTTAACTCTATTTCTGCAGCTAGGACCTCTCGCCTCCATTCTGGAACTGTATGCCCAACTCCTGCTTGGCACCTCCTGAGGTCTCAACAGGCTTCTGAAACTATTATCTGCTTATTGCTCCACAAACCTGCTCTTCTGTATACTCCCTCTACCTCCAATTTCTGTAACACTTTGGTCAGAAACTTTGAAGTCTTTAATCTCTTCTTTTTTGTTTTTAAGGTTTTTTTTTTTTAATGTTTATTTATTTTGAGAGAGCGACAGAGCATCAGCTGGGTAGGGGCAGAGAGAGAGGGAGACACAGAATCTGAAGCAGGCTCCAGGCTCTGAGTGGTCAGCGCAGAGCCCGATGTGGGGCTTGAACTCACAGACCGTGAGACCATCACCTGATCCGAAGTCAGATGCTCAATCAACTGAGCCACCCAGGCGCCCCTTGACTTAATCATTCAAAAATATATTTTTTTTATTTGTTAGTACATAGTAAGTGGACATTATAATGTTGACTTAACTGTCAAGTATTTAGACTTTGAACATTCTCTTGATATTGCTGACAGTGCTGTATTGAACAGTTTTGTAGGAGACCCCTCATGCTCCGTGTGTCGTGTGTGTGCCCACGTGCATACAGTTTCACTGCCTGTCAACTTCCCAAATGGTATTTCTGTGTGAAAGCACAGGTACATTTTAAAGACTTGGTGTTTTACCAAATTCCTCTCCAGAAGGTTTTAAGAAATGATATCCCCAGGCAGCTCACTTATATATTTTAGTATCTGTTTTTCTAATGGTACTTACTTTATTTTTAGTAAGGATTCTACAGAGTTATTTTTTGAGCCCCGGAAATGTTAAAGAGACCTCACAGAATTTTGAACTAGACCTAGAACCTGCCTGATGTGTTATTGTGGTCATAGACTGCATAGATAATAGAACTTTGATTTCTTCAGCAAGAAGTACACAGCTGGACATTTGTAATTTTTTGATTTACCTTCAATTCAGAGGCTCCTAAATTATCACAGATTCTTACTGTTTCCATTACCATTTGTTTCTTTTTCTCTGCTCATGTTCAGGGGGCAGAAATAGAAGTACAATGTAAGAATAGGCCTGCTTGATTCTTCCTGTCATAGACTGAGGGAATAATGAGTGAATGTGAAGTGGACTGTCCAGTTGGCAGACTTTGTATTTACTCAACCTTCTGACATTTCCTTCTTTTTTCTTTAAAAAATCTTAATGTTTATTTGTGAGAGAGAGACAGAGACAGAGCATGATCAGGGGAGGGGCAGAGAGAGAAGGAGACACAGAATCTGAAGCAGGCTCCAGGCTCTGAGCTAGCAGTCAGCACAGAGACCGACATGGGGCTCAAATTCATGAACTGTGAGATCATGACCTGAGCCGAGGTCAGACGCTCAACCGACTGAACCCCCCAGGCGTCCTCTGACATTTCCTTCTTAAGGACAGTATTAATTTTTAAGACTTTTTTTTAAAGAATGGTTATTTGAAGAAGGTGCTTCCATTTTAAAGTCTTTCTGCATCCTTGCTTACTTCCTCAAGCTGCTTTACCTAAGATTTGATATTTTTGCATAGTAGGAGAACCTCCTTTAATGCCAAACGTTCTTAGTTTTTTGGTTTTTTGTTTTGTTTTAATGTTCCCACTTGCCTTCCATTTCATCAATTTCGGGTCATGAAGTATCGTGTGCAGATTTGTTTCCTGGTTCACTGTCCCCTTCCAGCAAACTGTCATTACCGTTCTCTCTCCTTGTCCCTGAGACTCATAATGTTTTCCTTTTATCTCTAATTCCTCTTCTACTCAAGTCCAATCTTGTGAGATGCTCGAGAAGAAAGTGGTCCTGCTCCTTCTTGTGGCACAGGCTTCTCCGGGACATTTCACCCAGTGGCTCCTGATGGATGCACCTGTTAGGTGTCAAAGGCAGTGTTCCAAGAATCGGGTAACCTGCAGGGAGTCACGTGGTGTGGGAACCAGCCTGGCCGTCCAGACCCTTTGCTTTGACAGTGGTCTTCTGTTGATTCAGCTCCACCCCCAGGACTGTGACAGTTGGCAGCCAGAACTTTCTCTCTATTTTCATGGCTTTGAACTACACTGTGGTTTTCATAGCCAGAAAAATCTTTCTGTCCTTAGAGGAGATTTGTAGGAGGTAACTCCATTCAGATAAGTTCCAGTTTATTTAAGGAGACTATATCAGGATGAGTCTTTTTAAAAACCCAAGCATAATGCAGTGAGAGAATTTTGAACTTCACCTTTTTAGGTATAGTTTTTCTTCCAGCTGATAAAGCTGTCTGATTCTTGAGAGAAATACTGAGTATTAGGAATGCATACAAGGTGCAATTTTCTTTTTAATTTTTTCCTTTTTTACCTCTGGTTTATTGGGAGAATTGAAGAAGACAGAACAGTTAGGAAAAGTAAAACTTAAGCCATTTACAAAGGCCTTGGTGACTGAGAATGTTTCAGATGTTGGGAACTCAGTGATTGATCACACACGTGTCTGCCGTGAGGGAGCTGCTGGTTGAAGGAAGGGACAACATGGCCAGACAATGAGTGACAGCACAGCGGGACAGGCGTGGTGTCAAGCTCTGACCGGATGTTGGTGAAGGTGTCTCAGAAGAGGTTTTGAAGGATGAGTAAGAGTTTGTTGTTGAGAGAAGACATGATCTTGGGACAGGACCAGTTCTTTGTTTGTAAAAGTAGAGGTAATGTCCAACCATAATGCTGCTGAATTCAAGAGTGAAGTCTGGTTAAAACTGTCTAGGTCGTTTAGAAGGAACGTGTTAAAATTATGCCCAGAACTGGTGACTTATAGTGTTTTCCTCACTGATTAAAAATGAAATAAAAGGTTATTCAGTAGTTTCTCTAAACAGAAAATAGTTCAAGCCTAGCAGTTAACTTTTAACAGTGGATCACTTAATACTGGACCAAGTGGAAGTCTCATTCTACTTTGGTACAAGTATCTCAATTATATCTTCTAAAATATCGCTTTATTTAGACGTCTTCACGGTCAGCACTTTTCGGAAGGAGATTCAGTAAACTTGAAAGTATTTGGCAAATGGGCATCATTTTGAAAAGAAGATAGCACGTACACATGAGTGTAAAAGACTTTAGAATTCATAAGTTGCCACTCACATAAGTCACTTAAAAGGAATTCTGAGGTTTCAATTAAGAATATTGGCAGTGATCCATTGTAGCACAAATATTTATTATTACTGTTACTTAATCATTTAACCTGTGTTTCTTATTACTTCTGTGACACAATGTTAATTTATAAACTGCTCCTTCTTCTACAGCTTTTAGGAAAAATTACTTGTAGGAGGCCCGAGTTAAGTCACTGAGGTGCTCCTTTGATTTGTTTTGTAGGACTTTGTTATGAAAAAGCAAAGAGAGGGACATTTATAGTTTGTCGCCATTAATTGCTTAACATTTATATATTAACACAGGTGTCTATTAAAAGACTATTGGAATGTAGGTTGATAAAAGTTATTCTTTGTTTTCGAGGAGATTACTAGTGCAGCCTTTGGTTATGTTTGAATTCTGAATCTCCTCCTTTTTTCTTGCTTACCCTGCTTGTAATTGTCTTAGGCTTTGAACCATTGCTAGGGAGAATTTCCTTTAAAGTTCCAAGTGCTTCTGAGTATCTATGGAGAAAACTTTTAAGTTGCCGTGAGGTCTGAGAAAGGCCCACCCCAGACCGATTTCTGGTTGTTGACTTGGCTCACCAACTTGGGTGGAGCCACCTCAGGAGCTCAGAGGCGGCGTGAGTCTGTGGGGCCAGCAGCCTACAAGGTGGGCTCTGGGCTGGGGTGGCCAGAGGAGAGGAGGATGGGGGTGAGAAAGGAAGGACTTTCTTCTCCTTGCTACTTTATTTTTCTTTTCTCCCTTGGGAGACAGAGTGGTATATTAAAGGCCCAGCACTCATTTTGAATATAGATATAATTTGTCGGCTTAACAGTATCAGTTCATATATAATGGTCAGTTTTGTTTGTATGTGTGTGTATTTTGGGTCTTGATCTTCCCAAAAGCTTTAAAAATAAGTAACTAGAAAAAATCTACTGGAAAATGAAGAAAAACATTTGTGGATGTTAGGATGTCATATGACCTGAACGTGGTGGTGCTGGTGTTTTTAAGTGCTGTAGAAATCAAGATGATCCTACAGTCACACTTCTTCCTGCCTAGAGAAAAGTCAGAGAAAAATTATCAGATTTTATGTAGATCTATTCCAGTAATAAAGCATCTTGGGCTCTTTGATGGATAACTTTGAATAGTTAACTTTTTATATGTTGTGTTATAAAGAGCTCTAACTGCATTGGACTATAATTAATAATGCTACTCATTTTCATATTTAAAATATTTTTTAATGTTTATTTTTGAGAGAGGAATAGAGAGAGACACACACAGCATGGATGGGGAGGGGCAGAGAGAGGAGGAGACACGGCATCTGCAGCAGGTTCCAGGCTCTAGGCTGTCCGCGCAGAGCTGAAAGCAGGGCTTGAACTTCCAGACTGAGAGATCATGACCTGAGCTGAAGTCGGACACTTAACCGACTGAGCCACCCAGGTGCCCCTAAAATATTTTTAAAATAGTTTTTTTCTTTTAAGTACCAGAATCAAAGGAAAATAAAACTGGGACATAAGAAATTTTATAGTAATAACAATATCTTTTTAAAAAGATGTTTATTTATTTATTTTGTGAGAGAAAGAAAGCAGTAGGGAGAGAATCCCAAGTAGGCGCCTTGCTGTCAGCGCAGAGCCTAAACCAGGGCTCTATCTCACGAACCGCAAGATCATGACCAGAGCCGAACTCAAGTCGGATGCCTAACCGACTGAGTGACCCAGGTGCCCCGATAATAATGAAACTTTTAATCCTTAGCTTACATTAGGAGGGTCTTAGAAAGTTCCTCCTGAGAAGAACAACCCAGAAACCAGTTAGGCCTGGAGTGTGGGGGTAGCTTGGTCCTGGTTTAAGGCTTGTTCACATGCTGGCGGGCATCTGCTCATCAGAGTCTGGGGCACGTTTAGAAACGTGCGGAAGAGCAAATCAGATGGCCACGACTGTCTGCAGGGCTGCGAGGAGAGGAAAATCCTACACTGCTTAAGATACATTGTATTAAAAGCTGAAGAAAAACTTCAAACATGTTAAGAGCAGGATTTAGTCTGAATATCAGGTAAGGTCCATGCCTCTCTGGTATTTCTAACTCAGCGGCGAGAGTGGGTGAGCTTTCCGACTTCTTTTCCTCCCCTTCCTTTCTTTTTCCTCCTGTCCTCCATCTCCATCCGTTCCTCTGATAGGCACCGAGTTGTGGGACTGAACCAGACGTGGGCACTGGGCTGCTCTGGGGACGTGTTCTCCGGTTCGTGGCCCCGGCGGCGCAGTCTTAGCTGGTGGAGCTGTCACAGCTTCGTGGACTGGGGCCTTGTGTGGCCCTCGCACCTGCACCTGCGTGGGCCGCGTCCCCTGCCTCTGACAGCCCTCCCCCGTCGGTGGTCAGGGGTGAGGCTGAACATAGAAAACGATGTGCAACTAGAGTATCGTCGAGGCTCATTCTATTTTTTTTACAGTCATCTTTCCTTGAATTTAAATTCTGACACGGGGGAGACTGGAAATTTCTTTTTCCTGGGTGTTTTTGTTTGTTTGTTTTGGTGTTTGGTTTTTTCCCCCCTATTCTCAGCTGCCTTTTTGTCTTTCAGTGCTCATTTCAGTGGAAAATAAACTACAACATAACTTACATATGACATTGAGTTCTTCTTCCTTCATTAATTTCTTTGATTTAAAATATTCTTAGTGTAATAGACTCTCTCTATATTATGTTCCAGAAGATGATTATCTGCAGATGTTTGAAATAATAGGGTTACTTTTAGAATTTACTAGTGTGCGCAACAACTACCTTTGTACAATCACGGTTTTCTACAGCGAAAACCGGGGATCATCTGCATCAAAATCACTGGGAGAAGCACCTGGGTGGCCATTCCGGTGAGTGTGTGTGACTGCGGCTCAGGTCATGATCTCACAGTTTGTGAGTTCGAGCCCCACATCGGGCTTGTTGCTGTCAGAGCAGAGCCCACTTTGGATCCTCTGTCCACCCCACCCCCTCAGCTGTCTCCCCTGCTCTCATGCTTGTTTGCTTGCTTTCTCTCTCTCTTGCTCACTCGCTCTCCCTCCCTCCCTTCCTTCCTTCCTTCCTACCTTTCTTCCTTTCTTTCAAAAATAAACATTAAGAAAAATCACCTGGGGTATTTGCTCACTTCTCTCTGTAAGACTGTTCTCGGGTGCCTGGGCGTGTCAGTTGGTTAAGTGTCTGACTTCAGTTCGGGTCAAGATCTCACAGTTCGTGGGTTTGAGCCCCATGTCAGACTCTGCTGACAACTCGGAGCCCGGAGCCTGCTTCGGATTCTGTGTGTCCCTCCGTCCCTCCTCTCTCTGCCCCTCCCCTGCTTGTGCTCTGTTCCTCTCACTCAAACATGAATAACTATTTAAAAAAAAAACACCAACCTGTTCTCTTTGGGGAAACCTGGGAATCTGCATTTAACTTTATGGGCTATTCTGATTCACCCTAATGTTGGAGCGCCAGTGGAGTGCAGAGATGCTACCCAGTGCTTTCCAGTATTTTATTTTTGCGTGGCCACAGATATCATTTCAGTTTCTATTAACCCTGAGTGATCATACAGCAAGTTTTCCCTGAATGTGGTGGGACTTGGGTTTGATCCCAATTCTACTTTAATCGAAGAGATTCCTATTTCCTTTCTTACTGTTTATATAGAAGAGAGCTACATTGTGCTCCCCGGGTAGGCTGATATTCAGGCCTTAAGGCCATAGGTGTGGGGCTTTTCATTTGTTAACCCCGTGTTTTTCAATCTTTAGTGTGCATTGGAATGCCCTGGAAGGTTCGTGAAAACACAGGTTGTTGAGCCCTGCTCCCAGAGTTTCTGCCTCTCCTGTTTGGAGCATGGCCTGATAATTCTCATTTCTGACGAGTTCTGCCAGGCTGCTGCTCTTGCTTCCGACCCAGGGACCGTCCTCGGAGAGCCTCGGTGTCAGCTCGGTAGCTGAGTGTTGTCTGGGCCTAGTCCCCGGCCCAGGGCATCAGAGGGCGCGCCCTCTCTCTCCCGGGACCCAAGGAGGCTCCGGCTCAGTGGATAATATCCCGCACAGCAGGGCCTCCAGGAGCTGGCCCCAGGTTCCCCACGGGGCAAGCGTTTGGGAGACCGGCTTTGCTGTAGGCCTGAGGTTCTCAGCCTTCGCTTCCCTATAGAAGGGCGGCGGCAGGACTATCCGCACAATGTCCCTGGAAACTTGGGGGTTGGTTTTATTTTCTTTTTTTAAGATTTTATTAAGTAATCTCCACACCCAACATGGGGCTTGAATTTACAACTCTTGAGATCCATTTCCAACTGAGCCAGCTGGGGGCCCCGAGTATTTGCTTTCATGTAAAATGGCTTAAGAAATAAATTTTGCTTTAATAAATCTGACTATAATTTCAAGGTAATTGATGGTAATCCTAAATTTCTGGAGTCTTCTTTTTTTTTCTTTTCCAAAGAGAAACGTAATGGACTCTTTATAAAGGTAAACATTTTTCCTATAGTCACTAACAATACCTAACTGGAATATATGTTTTCAAAACTATAAGGGAACCTCTGAAGAATCCAGATGTTTTTCTTATTTCTTAGAGAAGGAGTGTCTGTATTCTGTTTCCTTTTCATTGAAGATTAGTAAAGGGCATAGGGAGTGGAGTCCGAAAATGACACCTGGAATGGGGAAGGAGAGAATTAGTTCCGTAGACCAAATAAATGATCCATTTTAAGTTCTTTTTAAAGGTTATAAAGGTGATATATGTTCCTGGTAAAAAAAAAAAATTCAACAGAATCTGTTTTGCTCCTTGAGTTTTAAAAGTGTTATTGGTACAATGCAAGACATTGCAAGTCCGCCCTACATGGCTTTTATTGTTTTTTGTTGTGTTTTTTCTGTTACTTTTTGTTTGTTTTCTTTTTTTTAATGTTTTTTATTTTTGAGAGAAAGAGAGAAATTTATTTTTGAGAGAAAGAGAGAGAGAGAGAGATGGAGGGGCAGAGCGAGAGGGAGAGAGAGAATCCCAAGCAGGCCCTGCGCTGTCAGCACAGAGCCTAACTCGGGTCTCCAGCTCACGAACTCTCAGATCAGGACCTGAGCCAAAATCAAGAGTCGGATGCTTAGTCGACTGAGCCGCCCAGGTGCCCGACTTTCTGTTTGTTTTCTAGCCTTCTTTCCTTTTTTCCTTTGGTAGTTTTAGCTTTTAGTCTAAAGGTATTCTGGGGAGAACTTTCTAAAAGTGACTCCCTGTACGGCCTTAGGGATGAGTTGGCAAGACGGGCATGAGGCAGGATCTCTCTGGCATCTTCCTTCACTCTTGGCAAAAACAGACTCTACCTGTTTATACAACATACGGGTTTCATAAATTCTGTTCCAGCGGGTTGCGATTATGCCCCTTGCGTCCCTCAGCTCCTCCTGTAATTAAAGCCTGAGTATTAATGACACAAGGTATCTTGTTCAGAGGACTTTTTAGACTTGACATTTTTTTGCATACAATTTGGACACAAACTGTATTTGGAAATATTTAGTAATTATATTTTTCTTTCAGTTATTTAGTTAAAAATTGTGGCTACTCTGGCTTTATGTCTTTTTTTTTTATGTTTTATTTTTTTATCTTGAGAGACAGAGACAGTGCAAGCAGGGGAGGGGCAGAGAGAGAGGGAGGCAGAATCTGAAGCAGGCTCCAGGCTCTGAGCTGTCAGCACAAAGCACGACGTGGGGCTCGAACCCACAAACCGTGAGATCATGACCCGAGCTGAAGTGAGACGCTTAACCGACTGAGCCCCCCGGGCGCCCCTGGTTTTAAGTTCTCAATTCTGGCAAGTCCCATTTTTGATACTATTATCCCTTCTAGTTCTTTTATGCTTTAGCTTTTTGGAAGGTCCTTGAGAATGTGCTGAAAGCTAGGGATCCTCTTCCCAGAAAAATCTACACACCACTCAAAATCCGTTTTAGGGGAGTTTTCAAATCCCTTTCCCTCAAGGTTGAGAATTCAGGCGCTAAATGTGAGTTACAGCCCCGAATGTCCAGGTCTGTGGCCCGTGTGTCTGGAGAGGTCAGCACGCTGGTCCAGGGAGGAAGGGGTTTGGGATCTGGCGGGAAGAGTCAGTGGTCGGCGAGCGTGCGAGGCCCAAGCCAACGTTACTTCCTTCCACGGTGAATGGTGACCTTTTTGAGCTGCCGCTGTGGTCACCGTAGTAGGACCATTCCTGACAGCAGGACAGGTAAGGGGTGGAGAGCTCACGTTCTACCTATTTTCCAACCATAAAGACCTGGTAAACCAGCTCCTGTTAATGACACAGCAGAATTTTCCACCGATGGACACCGGGTGATGGCACACATAGTACCCCAAAGCCCCACACGGCCGCCAGTTCTTAATTATCCAACTTTAATGAAAATATTACAGTTCTTACTTTGCAAGCTAATTTGGGAAGTGTATTAAAAATGGAGATTCCTGAGCCCCCAGTTTCAGGTTGAGAACTAGCTGCTGGGGGTAGAGTCCAGAAAATAGCCCTTGTGGGAGGAGCAGGGTGGGAGGGGGCGGAAGGCAGGGCCTGTGGAGAAGGAAAGGAGTCTGTCGGGTCCCATCCCGGTGCCACCGCTTGCTCACTGATCGACTTCCGCGGGCCACTCAAGCTCTGTGCCTCAGTTTCTCCCTCTGTAAAGTAGTACTTCTTTCATGAGGTTCACGTCAGACAAAAAGACCTCTTTTACGATGAGTGCAGCGCTTAGTGTCCGGCAGACGGTAAGTCCCCCGTGATTGTTAGCTGCTGTCGTCACCACCAGCAGTGCGATTACCACAAGATAGAGTCCCAGCGGTTCCATGGAAGTCCTGCTTCTCATTCTTGAACGTGGTTTTCAAGAATATAAATAACGATCGCTAACATTTATACCAGGCACAGGGCTGATTGCTTAAAGGTAGTCTCTCCTTTAATTATTAATACAGCTCTTGGAGGTAAGTCCTTATGTCTTGGTTTTGTGGATAAGGAAGGTAATCCTTTAGGAAGTAAGAGAGTTCTTGTTCACTCCGTTTGTGTGTGTGTATGTATGTGTGTGTGTAAATCAAAAAGCACAACTAAACATTTACTGTGCCTCCTTTGGCTTTGCGATTTTATTAAAATAAATTAATCTATTAAAAGTCTTAATTATTTTAGTCCTTAGCTGTTGAATATCTTCATATTTCTCTTTGGTATTTTAGGAAATGTAATTTTAGGCACATTCCCCTTTTCCTTCTGGGTCCCCTGTTAGTTTAAAAGGAAGTTCTTGCAAAAACTGAGAGAAGGCAGGAAGCAATCCTTAAGTCTGGAATGCCAGAGGACTTGGCCTCCAGGATTTGAACCTGATTAGAGTAGGAGAGAGAGCTACTCTTGGTGGCTGTGCTTTCTCTGTCTTCTCCAGTCCATTCAGAGTTCCCCTTTCCTGCAAGCTGGGGGCTGCCGCAGCCTCGGTGCACTGGGAGGGCTTGTGCCATGGTAGCATCCTCACTAACAGCAAGCTACAGCTGTAGTGTTGATCTCGCTGTTGATAATGATGAGATGCATCAGTAAGAAAATATAAAGTATAAGCCTGTCCTTTTTCTAGAATGTTTTTTTTTTAACATTGTATTTGTTTTTGAGAGAGAGACACACACAGAGTGTGAGCAGGGGAGGGTCAGAGAGAGAGAGAGACAGAATCTGAAGTCAGGCTCCAGGCTCTGAGCTGTCAGCACAGAGCCTGATGCGGGGCTCGAACCCATGAGATCATGACCTGAGCCAAAGTCGGCCGCTTAACTGACTGAGCCCCCCAGGCACCCCTCTAGAGTGGTTTTTAAAGTTTTAGAAATAATTATGCCTTTGAATTGGTAGAAAATTCGCAGTATTCTGAAAGTAACTGCATCTATACTCAATCAGTGTGTACAGTGTGGCTTTAATATAACTTTAGAATCTGCCTGTGGAGTCAGCAGGAGTCAAAAACCATTTGAGCTTTGGTCCTATGGCTTTTAAATCTGCTATCAGAGATTTTTGGAGCAAGGGTTACAGGAAGATGCAGGGGGAAGAGTTGGTGTGGACTTAGGAGAATCCAAGTGATTTACCAGTGTCCTAAAAACACACTAGTCGTCATGGATAGAAAACGTCCTCTCAGCGCTTAGTCCCCGAGCACTGCACAGCTAGGACACGTGAGCGTTAGGTGTCAAGGGCACGTTGAACCCTTAGCCTTCCCAGGTTAGCTCAGTCCAGTGTGGTTTCTAGAGTGGGGAAAGTGGACCGAAAAATTTGTTTAAGGTCACACAGCTAGTGAATAGTCTAGAAGTTGGAATTTGATCTTGGGTTTCTTAGACCTAAAGGTTCATGATCCTTGGAGAGATTTGTGGCTGGAAAAGTCTTCGTGGAGGCTGGACCAAAAAGGGTAAGAGTGTCAGTTTTAGGTAAGGGGGGACAGCTGGAGCTGAGATCAGGACAGCTTGATCAAGGGATGAAATTGAGAAAGGATCACGGAGTCAGACATCGGACAGGTTCGCTTGGGAGAGCTAGGGAAAATGAAACTGGCGAGGTTAATTTGGTCAAGATTACGGAGGGATTAAAAGACAGCAAGTGTTAGGATTAAGCCGTATAGCAAACATGTTAAAATGGAGGGTGTTTGAGAAACTGAAAGATTAAATGATCTTTGTTTAATGGATTTTCTTGGAGAAGGGGCATGGAAGGCAATTAGGAAGTTCTTGTAGTCTTTTCAGGTGGATTCCCGACAGATTTGTCTTTATTGCCATTAACAACATTTTCATTTAAATAGAAAATATAAACCTAAACAAGTAGATAGGAGCCCTGTGCAAAGTGAAGTCCAGTCTTAGAATTGGTTGATACCTTCTCATCTGTAGGATTTTCCTCTGTCTCCATCTCTCTTTCACTCTCTCCTTGTAACTATCGCAACTTACTTGTTGAAGAAAGTAGGTCATTTGTCTAGTAGAGATTCCCACAGTTTGAGATTTGCTGATTGATTCGCTATGGATCAGCATGTTCTTTGGTCCTTTTTATTTCCTATAAATTGGTAGTTAGATCGACAGGCTTTATCAAACTTGTTATCAATTTTTTTTGGCAAGAATATTTCATTACTGGTTTGTTCATTAGGGAGGCATAGAATGTCTTGATTTTTCTTTCTGTTTTGATGGCACTGCTGATGTTTACCATCATCTTTTCCCTCTCTCTCAGTTGTTAGTATTATTATTTTTTTTTAACTGCATTCGAGACTGCCAGTGACAAACAACAAAATGTGTTTTGAAGCACATTCTGTCAGGCGGTGTAGCCGTGACCAAGATAACTGTCTTGGGCATGAGCCCACGGTTTGTTCGGTTTTATGTATTTGTCCTTCTAGATTTATTTTTGTATTGCTGTGCCTAATTCTAAGTGTAAGCTTCTCAAAGCCGTTCAGTCAACCATTCACCAGCCCCTTCCTGGGTGCCTGTCTGCGCTCGGCACTGGGAAGCCAGGAGGAAGGAAGAGTGCCGTCCGGGGGATGCACGAACAGATAGCTGAAGTACAGCAGTGTAGATTCTTGAAGAGGGGCACGTCCGAAGGCGGTGTGGACTCCTCGTTCGGGGTGTGCTGGAGTTCGTGTTTAGCAGGCTCTGAGGACAGCCTTGCAACCCCAGAAGGACAGGCATCCCCTCTGGGCCCAGGATGGACTGAAGTGCTGACCCGTGGCTCCCGGAGAGCTTGAAGGCAGTCGGGTGGGTGAAGGGGTGCGGTGTGGGCCTGCCAGGGGAAGACCCAGCTGAAGCTGGCTGCCAGCTGCAGGGTGTTTGCCCAGCTCTCCTGTGCCGACCACGGACTGCGGGCCTCGTTCTGTAGGCACCGAGGAGGAGACCTTTTCCGAACAGGAGGGCACCACGACCACTTGGATTTTGGCAAGTCAGTTCTGGTGGCATAGCAGGCCACGGGCCGTGACATAAAGTGGCCTTGGTACAGGGCCTGGCATTTGGGGGAAAACAAAGATGGTGGCCTTATCAGTGACTTGACGGGTCAGAAGCATGTGAATGGTGAAAGATGAGAAGGTGTTGGGATGGCTCTGAGAAGTCCCCTGTGGTTGGGGTGGTGACCAGACAGAGAGGACCCTCAGGTTGGAAGACGCAGAGGAGAGTGTGGCAGGGCCTTTACCCTCAAGCAGAGATGTTCACAGTGCAGTTAAAATACATGGGACTTGAAGTAGAGATGCGGGACTTGTCACCCTCAGGGATCAGCATGGAGTCATCGGGGTAGAGATCCCAGCAACACCAGTTTCCACGAGAGCTGAACTGGCCACGGAGCTTTACGTGAACGTAGTCAGAGAAGGCGGCACGGGTCTCTTTCTGTTGCTTCCTGTCAGCTTGTGAACCCTAACTTCACTGTCATTCCCTGATCATGAGCAGTAGAGAGTGTAAGTAGTCTTACGCTCCAATTTGCAGGAGTTTTAAATTTTATCCTTTCTTATTTATTCACAATATTGTAATAAAATATTTTGGAAGTATCCCACATATAAAATATGCAAGTTTCATAATTTTTCAAAGGGGAGCTGAGGGGAATACATGGAATACCTTCAAAAAGTTGAAATTATATTAAATCCTTCGTACGTAATAGTATTTGAGGTCTCCAGTGTTTTCCAGAGTACACTCAGGACAGAAGTGAAGATTTGCCCGTCCCCTGGGGACACCATGCTGGGGATGTCAGCTTTGCAAGTCACTTTCGGTTTGGTTCCCCCGTGGTGAAAACAGGATGATGGCAGGGACCATCTCAGGGACTCATGGTAGAGGTGGACTGTGCACAGTACCCATCACAGAGCCCTGCCTACAAACGTCAGCTGTCTTTGTTGATAACATTTCCTTTAGGGTGTTCCTGGGGCAGGTGGGGGGTGACTGTGCCATTATGCAATGGATGTTTTATAGATTTATATTGCTTTCCTTT
Source organism: Suricata suricatta (assembly GCF_006229205.1). Lineage (NCBI taxonomy): Eukaryota > Metazoa > Chordata > Mammalia > Carnivora > Herpestidae > Suricata > Suricata suricatta. The sequence goes on from NC_043706.1 coordinate 135,322,086, forward strand.
TCGAAAGGGTATTTTAAATTTATTTGTCTACACGCTAAAACCTAGGGAGCCAATAGCATGCTAAGTTTCTTGATCAGAGCCATGATTTCACGTGACGGGCAGCCCTGCATGGCCTTCAGACCCTCACTCTGGAGGAGACCCATTCCGTCTTCCCTCCCGCTACCGTGTCCTGTGTGCCTTTTCTTCTGCCCCCGTTAGTAGTTGGAATTGATGATGGCAGTTTCCAAAGCAGGGAGAAAAAAGGAGCAGGAACTTATTCTGACCGAGATATTACAGAATGTTTTGAGACTATTCAAATCTTTGTCATCTCACTCTGGATTCTTGCGATAGTAGTGAGTGGCCATCTTTATTCTTTGTTACACATTTGTACTGCGTGTGGTTATTGGAGAAATCTTTCTTAAGTAGCCTGAAAATCACCATGATTTCTCAGCCATGTTTTGCCGGCTCCTGGCCTTGTCCTCCCCGACTCTGCAGTGCCCTTTGTTGGTGTGTTTGGGACTGAGGTGCTCTTTGCCCCCTCTGGTCCTGTCGGAGGGCCAGCTCCCTTTGATTTCTATTCTACACACTCTTGAATTTTTGTTTTCTATTTTGTTACTGTCTACCGTCCTCCTGCTCCGGCGTTCCTGCTTTTAGTCATGGATTTAGGCATATTGAGATGTTAAGATAAACCTTTTTAGTGAAGCTTCAGTCTGTTCCAGAATGATAGACTTGAATATAGACTGATAGTCCCTTTGTTAAGAGCACTTTGCTGGGTTCTATCAAAAATTTAAAGGCACCGGCCCTTTGGCAGACATTCTCCTTATGGAGATTTATGCCACAAAATATTTCTCACAAAGAGGAGTGCGTACGGATTATATCACTGTGCTGTATTAGGTAGGTAAAGACGGGAAGCAACCTAAGTGTCCGTCAGGAGGGGCCTGTTTACATAAGTCACAGTTCCGACAAATAATGCAACCCTGTGTAGCATGGGAATATTTTCCTTTTTTAATTCTTTTCAAGAGTCCTTGACATTTTATTTTACATTTTCTTTAAAGTCATGTATTGCCATTATTTCTTAATTCCTTTCATCATAAAAGAAGCTGGAAGCACGTAGGCTCTTGGCCTCTACGGCACACCCACGTGATAGTTTTGGTCTGATCCTTCCTTGCATCGTAATTGGGACACGAGTGTTTCGTACCCGCTCACACTGCACACTCTAAGATGTTAAGTACCGGCAAAAGGAATGTTCTACGCTGGGCTTTCAGCAGACGTCTACCACGTCTGTTAAAAGAAATACCTAGGTGAAAACTAGGGAACAGATGTGGACATGCCGCTGCCCCAAGCTCTTTTCACACCTTTGTTGTTTTGTGAGTCAGTCTCCTTTTTACCCTTGACGCATAATATAAAGAGGGTTAAAACCAGAACCCATAAATGGTTAAAAGTTTGTGGGTGAGATGAAGACAAATAATATTGATAAAGAACTCTGAAAGGGTAAACCACATTCCCCACATGTGGTTCTTTTCTATTACAGAATTATCACAGTGAGATATTCCTTTGAATAGCCATGGCCCTGCATGCACACAGCGTATCAATGCAGAATTCTGTGTGTGCACACCAGTGTACATACTGGTGCGCACTGCTTCAGGTTTGTAAATAACCAGAGACGGCACGGTTGTGTTAAAAATGTGGGGCGCCGGGCGGCTCAGTCGGTTAAGTGTCCGACTTCGGCTCAGGCCGTGATCTCGCAGTCTGTGGGGTTCGAGCCCCGTGTCTGGCTCTGTGTCGACAGCTCAGAGCCTGGAGCCTGCTTTGAATTCTGTGTGTCTCCCTCTCTCTGCCCCTCTCTTGCTCATGCTCTCTCTTTCTCGCTCTCAAAAATAAATAAACATTAAAAACGTTTTTAAATGTGAAGTTGTGTCTTGTCATTTGTTTATAAAATGTGATGCTGCACCCATCATTTTCTGATACTGACATTGCCCTCTTATATTGTCTATTAAATGACTCATTACTAATACTCTTCTTGAGGTGAAAATAAGGACATACTAGAAAATAAATAGAGCTCTAAGGGGAAAAAGCTCAGGTTTGTTATGGAATATAACCTTTCTGTCTTTATTAAAGCAGCCAAATGTAGACTTTAGAGTCCCAGGGCAATTTATATAGAGATGATGATTGTTTTAGGTTAAAAATGGTACCTTTTCTGGATGTTTTCCCAGTTAAATTTATTCTTACGTTTCAACATAAACTGAGGCAGAACAAGTTCCCGTTTCAGCCATTCTCCCTAAATTTTGTTTCAGTTTTATTTCCAACTGAATTTAATAATTGAGAGCCTCTTGTGGTTAGGAATCGTGTTTGAGACTTTGGTGGAATCTAATTATTTTGAACTTTTAAAGCCTTAAAAAGTGAAATGTAAAGCCTTAGTAAAATTTCCTGATAGCTTTCCTAGTCTATTAGTTCAGTGCTGCTTATTTTAGAGGGGACAGTATCTAAATGGAAATGCGTATTCATTATAGTTGTAATGGTCTCCCTTTCAACTCTTTTAAAAATCAGTTCATTTAGCTACAAAGAGAAAAAAAAATTTAAAAGGATAATAAGCATAGGGCACGTGAACCGTTCCTGTTTCTTAAGTGAAGTTTACCCAAAAAAAAAAAAAAAAAAAGTGCGCACTGCCCATGAACTGTGCGCGCGCACTCACGTGTATTTGAGGAACTGGCAGGGGTCTGCTCATTTGTTCGCCCATTGTGAGGCTGTCCAGCACCTTTGTGGGGCTTTCTGTGACAGGGTGAAGGCCCTGAATGGAGGCCTTGTGCCCTCCTTGGTTAGGAATCCTCGCTGTTCATCTAAAGGCGCCTGCGGGGCACCCAGCGGGGTGTCTGTGT